>NC_135478.1:180122408-180425438 GCF_052094955.1 Ictidomys tridecemlineatus | reverse complement strand
TTGGATATATATATATATATATGTATATAGTGAGATTCCTACTTCACACTCACATTACACAAAAATTAACTCAAAATTAATCAAAGACTTAATGTGAAAGCTGAAACCTAAAATAAAACAAAAAAACTCTTAGAAGAAAACAAGGAAAAGGAAATCACTGTGACCTGGAGTGCACTAATAGTTTGTCAGATATAACAACAAGAGTATAAGCAACAAAAAGACAAACAAATAAATTGGACTATCAATGTTAAATACCTTTGTGTTTCAACAGATAACATAAATGTGAAAAGATAGCCCCCAGAATGGGCAAAAAATTTTCAAATCATAGATCTGATAGATCTGATCTTTGTATCTAGAATATATACTTTAAAGAAAACTTCTAAAATTCAGCAGCTAAAACATAAATAATACAATTTAAAATAAGTTAACAAATTGAATAGTTTTTACTCCAGGAAGATACAGAAATTGCCAGTAGCACATGCAAACATATCCAACATCATTAACCATCAGAGAAATACAAATCTAAATACCAGCACCCACTAGGATGATTATAATAAAAATTAAGATAATTACAAATATCAAAGAGGATGTGGAGAAACTGGAACCCTTCACATGGCTGATGGCAATGTAAAATGATACTGTAGCTTTGTAAAATGATTTGGAAGTTCCTTGAAAACTCAGAGTTGCAGTATGATTTAGCAAATTGACTCCTAGGTGTATATCAGAAATAACTTAAAATATATATCAACAGAAAAATTCATGCATAAATGCTCATAGAACACTATTTATAATACAAAAAAAGAAACCCAGAAACAATCCAAATGTCCATTAACTGATGGATGGATAAACAAAATGTGGCATATACATAAAATGAAACATTATTCAGCAATAAAAAAGGGATAAAGTACTGATGTATACAACAAAATGGATGAACCTTAGAAACATTATACTAAGCCAAAGAAGTCTATCACAAAAGATTTTATGTTGTATGCTTTTATTTTATAACCAATGTCCAGTGCAGGCAAATCTATAGAGACAGGAAGTAGCTTAGTGACTATTGGGGTTAGGGAAAAAGAAAATAGAGAATGGTAGCTAAAACAAATGGGCTTTCTTGGATAGTGATGAAAATGGCCTAAAGGGGGATATTAGTAACAGATAAATAACACTGAATATATGAAAAAACACTGAATTGTGTACTTTACAAGGGAGAATTTCATGGTACAAATTGTCTTAAGTCTGTTTTCTATTGCTAAAACAAATAGTTGAAACTAGATAATGCATGAATAATAGAGGTTTCTTAATCACACAATTCTAAGCCTGGGGAGCCCAAAACCATGGCACTGGCATCCAGTGAGGGCCTTCTTTCTGCATCATAACATGGCAGAGGGCATTTTACAATGAAACAAAGCAAGTATATTACCTTGGGTCTCTTCCTCTTCTTATAAAGCCACCCTTGCCATCATGGGGACTTAAACTTCATGACCTCATCTAAATCTAACTCCTAAAGGCCCACCTCCAAGTACCATTAACATGATTTTAAGATTAAATTTTTAATGCATAAATTGGGGGGGTACATATTCAAAGCATAGCATGATTTATCTCAATTAAACTGTTATCTTTAAAATACAGAGACTATTTGATATGATACATTCAGGCAGTTTTAACACTCAGTTCTTTATTATTATACAAAAAATATATAATCCATGCTCATTTTGCTATTTGGATCAAGCCACAAAGTTGAGTGTGAGCATTCAACAGTGATCAAGACATGGTTTCTACTCTCCAGACATGGTGTGAGGGAAGACAGAGATAAACAAAGGAGCCACAGTTTAGCTTTAGGCTCCTGGGAGAGTGTTAGACAATGGTACTGGCCTGTGGGTGTCACTCAGTGGTGAAGCACTTGCCTGACATGTACAAGGCCCTGGGTTTTATCCCCAGTAATATGAAAAGGAGAAGGAGAAGAATAGGAAGAGGAAGAAGGAAAAGGATGAGGAAGAGAGGGAAGAGGAAAAGAAGGAAGAGGAAGAGAAGTAGTAGGAAGGAAAAGAAAAACAGACAATATTGCTGCCAGAAGAGCATATGGCAGGGCCACCTAGTCCAAGTTCAGGGTTCATGGATGTAGTTTGAAGAATATGTAGAAGACATGAAAGAAGTCTCAAGAGCTCACCACGCAAATACAAAGATATTGTCAGCAACAGCCATGAAAAACTGGAGAAACTAAAGGTAGTAAGAACATGAGGAGTGTGGTATAAGGAGTGGATGGAGTGGCAAGAGAGGGTAGGGGACAGCATGGGCATTAGGTCATGAAGGGCCCTGGAAGACACGAAAAGGAGTTGGGACGTCACCTTGAAGATAGGGTTCTAGCCAGAACAAGGATGATAATTCTTGCTTTAGAAAGACTCTCTGGACTGCAGGGTAGATGGAAAACAAGTCCAAGACTGGATAAAGATAAATATCAAATAATTTGAGGCTGATGCAGAATTCCACCTGAGAGGTAATGACAATGGGAATCTGAAAAATGGCTGTGGCCATGGGGGTGGGGTAGTGAGGATTCTGCCAGCTGCCGCTTTAAAAGCCATCACCAAATTTGGTAGATAGCAAGTTTCAGGCTCAAGGTTAATTAGTAGGAAGGAATTCTTGAAGCGAAGAGGCAGTTGGGATCATGGAACTCCCACCACTAAATACCTCAGTGTGCTAAGGGGCTCTGCCCTAAGCTGAGTCTTGCTGCCCCCATGTCTATCCTTCAATGCCACAGAATGAAACTATTTGGAGAAAGGGTCTTTACAGATATCATTAATGTAAATGAAGTCACCAGTGTAGACCACTAGTCCAGTCACCCACTAGGATGACATAATAATGTTGTTGTCGTTGTTTTTGGCTTTTTTGTTGTTGTTGGTTTTGTTTGTTTTTTTTTTATATATAAAAACAGGGAATTAGTATACAAATATGAATGGAGGGAAGACCATAAGAAGACACAGGGAGAAAACCACATCCATGAATGAAGGAAGGCCTCAGAAAAACAACTCCACCATCACCATGATCTTGAATTTCACGACTCCAGAACTGTGAGAAAATTCATTTCTGTTGTTTAAGTGGCTCAGTCTGTGGCACTTTCTTCTGGCAGCCCTACAAAACTAGCACAGACTCTAGGTGGGGCCTTCTCATGATGAGGCATGGTCATAAGGTCCCTCACCCGTCAGCTTTATTAGCCCATCTGTGTATTACATGGCTTTGTACTTGGGATTCCACATGCAGAAAAGAATCAGATAGATTTTTCACATCATAAAGCCACGGTCAATATGATCCTAAGACTATTAACCACCAACGACGATGATGAAATTATAAGTAATATCAAAGAGGCAGGCATAAGACACCAGGGAAATGCAGAGCAAGGGCACTGCAGCATTGACACAGGGGGCAGAAGGAGGGTTCTTGGGAGGGGTGAGGGCTGTCATGGAAGATACAAGGTTGCTGGGAAGATAAGGAGATGCATTTTAGGTAGGAAAGATCCCATGAGCAAAGACAGAGGGTAATGACTGTAAGCAACCTGGCATGATTGGAATGTGGTGTGTACACACAGAAGGAAGAAGGACAGCCAGGGACCAAATGAGGAAAGGGTTCATAAGGAATGTGAGGTTCTCAGGCATTATTCTCAAGGTTATGGGAAGGGATTGAAAGATTTTAAGCAAATATGTGACATGATAATGTTGTGTTTTTGTTTTTGTTTTAAGGTTTTGGTGAGCTCACTGGGGTGACAGATCAGAGAAGACAGCGATACAGCAGCTAGAGTAAGAATTAGGGGAATGCTACCATGATACCAAGCAAGACAAGGGCTAGTGGGGCAGGTGAGAGGGGTGGTAACGAGGAAGATGAGATGAGTTTAGATATAATAAAGATAACAGAAGTGAGGGCAGGAGAGGAATCAAAAGATGGCTTTGAGATTTCTGATCGGTCATTCATCCTTAGCATTCACTAACTTCTACTTCTCCTGATTCATCACTAACCTATCTGGTCATACGTAATCTTATTCCTGTGTAACTCCCAGGTACTGGATGACATTTGTTTATTGAAACTTCTTAGTTATTGTAGTGTACTTCCATGGCACTTTTATAGTATGTACTTATGTATTTGTTTGCTTTTTTTAACTTAAAGAAATATTTGCTTAAAATTTTAGTTTATGTCTCTAAGAATCACTTATAGGGTTTACTTAAAATACATATTCCTGATTTTCTTAGAGCTTACAGCTCAGTAGGTTCTTGGAAGGAACACTAAGTTGAAATTTCAAAAAGAACTCCTCCTCCTTCTAGTGATTCTTACACAGTAATTCTGAGCCATACTTTAGTAAGCAATAATTTAGTTAGTTTATTTCTTCAGAGTAGGGGCCAGATCTAATTTTCCACCATTGTATCAGACAGCCTAATAGTGACTAAGACCTAATAGGTATCAATAAATATTTGTTGAACACATAGAGAAGGAATGAAAGTGAGTAAGTAGAAAAGAATGACTGGTTTTGAAAAGCAGATCATGCCTATGAGTCAGAATCGCCTGGAGGAAGATAATAAAAACACAGTTATACACAAAGAAGTTGAGGCTACAAATCTTCTTAAGGGAATATTCACTCATGGAAATCAAAGAAAGTACAAAGGGAAGATGCTACAAGTAGAACCTTGGACATTTAAGAATGTGAAAAGCAGATTTAGGAAGATCACTGAGGATGGATAATAAATAAATAAAGCCAGATGGAAAGTAGGGAAGAATCCAGATCAAAGTCCAAGAAATAATTGCACTGAAACAGTTAATTTCATAAATGAGGTAGTGGCTAGCAATGTCTAGAACAGCCACATTTCATGAGGAAAAGATGTGAACATCTAGAGTCCTGGTTACCTTTATGAAATAAAATGTACCTTTTTCTGTGAATTCCTCTCTGATCTACATTACTTTCCACAGGTAGATCTGTTCCTCCACAATGTTTCAACAGCCTCCAAAACATACTTTTATTGTAGCTCTGGTATACTCTGATTTTCTACTGATGTATTTATTTTCCCTTCAGATGGGGAATACATTCATCTCAGGGACATCTTATTTACTTTTACCTTCCATCACCTATATTAATAAAGAGGACTCGGCAGGAATTTCATATTTGACAAATATATAAATTGATTAGGAAATAGAATACACTGGAGACATGTCTATAATGATACATTTACTACTGCTCTCATCTTGGTGTTTGAGGAGCCTGGCTTCAGGCAATAGGCAGATCTGAGTACTAAACTTGTTCTTTCTTAAATATCTAAGGTTTGTAGGTTATTTCATCCATAGCGTCAGAGAAACTGATTTTGAGGAGACAAAGCATCCCGACACATACCTTTGGGGGATGTTGGAAAGATCCAACATGTTAAGATCTTTGAAAGAGGTATGCCAACAGAAAATGTAAATGACAGGCAGAAACTCTTCATATCCCTTGATTTGGGACTGAGAGGAAGCACTAGAAAGAAGGTACTCATCTCTGCCTATAATTAAATACAGCTGGTCTATCTGAACATTGTCAGCAACAACAAGTAAAAAGCCACTGTCTCTGGATTTCATCCAGATCTGCTCTTTTTTGCTTTTGTTTTCCCGGAATCTCAGCTCTTAATACTGGTTTTGATAATTGCCACACCAGATGTGCCATCTTTCACTCTAGTTATATACAGAGAAAGCCATATAGCAATGTGCTCTTGCACCTTGACCAGAGTCAAGTTTGGGGATGGAGACATTAAAGTGTGAGTGGTGGGATGAGTGGCCTAAGGGAAGAGTGCAGAATGTCTGTCCTGCAGTATTTTTGATTCATGGGATACAGCAATCCTAAAACAAAGTTTCCTCCCAACACAGCGGATATGCGAATGTGTGGTATTTATCCTGAGACTACTAAAACAGAATCATTACCTGACTTTATAAATTTATGGTAATTCTAACTTGAATACTATAGGATGATAATTTTAAATCATAAGCCATTGAGGTACAGTTGAATTACTATTGTATTTTAGATGGCCAAAATTAGTTTTAAATAATTTTCTTCAATAAACTTTTCATGTAGGAATAATTCATCTAAATGTATTTGATGTAAACAAATAATCTAATTTCTCAGAATGGTATTAGTGTGTGACTGTTTTTTCTGAATATTATTTAAACATATTCACAATATTTATATTTTTGAACTTAAAATTGAGCTAAATCTTAAAATATAACTTACATGTCATATATAAATAGCTATATTAAGTAGTGATATCAATGCTTTATGGTAGCTAAATTTAAATAAATGGATTCTTCATTTCTAAAGGTAAGTAGAAGTTAATAGTATAAAAGTCAGTTCAGGACTAAAATTCTCCAATGGCAAGTGTGAAAACTTTCAGATTATTCCACTTAATTATTCATATTTCTTATTTTTCCTGCACTAATCTATTAATGCATGCAGAGACTGAGTTAGTTCATTATAAAATATATTTTGAACAACATGGTACATGTTTTGCTCAGTGAAAAACACTTCTCCATTTCAATCTTAGTCCATATGACTCAATGGACTTTATTCATAGAAGGATGCAAGAAGCAAATGCCTTCAGAGTGCTATAAGGGTTCTGGAAAGAATATTTTCAGTTGCAAGTCACAAATATTGCTAAACAAACACTGTAAACATAACAACAACAATTATAAAAGCAACTAACATTTATTGATGGCATAATGTGTGTCAGAAAGTGTTCTAAAAACTTAACTTTAAATGCTATAGCAACCCAGTAAGTTAGGAATCTGTTCCCCCACTTCTCAGGGAATTTTGTTTAAGGTGTTGGAGGGAGTTAGGTAACACGTCTCACATCACACAGCTGTTTAATAGTTTAACACATACCAGTTCACATTTTTATTGTGAGATCCACTTGCTCCCAGGGTAGTGCATGACACATAGTAGTTAAGTTGCTAACTATTTTTGAAAATTGTATAAGGAACATCCATAATAGGGAACAGGAAGATAGGAGGCAGTGCAGGAGGCATAAGGACTTAAAATAGTAGTCTAGGTGAAAGAAAAGTGGCCCCAGACAGAAGAAACTCTAGACAGTAACATACAGTAACAGACAAACTCTAGACAGTCATATCAGGAGGGTCAGTTCATTGGGAATGAAAAAGTAGGGTGAATCTAAAATAGATGAAGGGAGAAGAATCAATATGTTGATCATTTATTTTAAAAGTTCATTCATACAGGACATGTAATAGTTTGGATCTTGTGTATCACTCACACAAGGTTGGTCCCCTGCATGGCACTATTAGGAAGTGGTAGAAATTTTAAGAGGTGGAGTGGCAGGTCTCTAGATAATGGGAGGGTGTACCTTGGAAGGGGATTAGAAGGACCTGGGCCCTTCCTCTCTTTTACTTCCAGGCCATGAGGTGAACAGATTTGCTCTGCCATGTCCTTTCCACCATTGCCATCTGGCACCCCCACCAGAGGTCTAAAAGCAAAGAGTTCACCTGATCATGGGCTGGAACCTCTAAAAACCATGGGCCAAAATGAGTCTTCTCCATTATAGGTTAATTATCTCAGGTATTTCACAGTAACAGAACTGACTAACCTAAGACACTCACAATAAAATACAATTATGTTTTATGGTTTGAAAATATTGTATCCTTGTTATAATCCAGATCTGGAATGTCCTCATAAGCTCCTGTGTTGAAGTATTTGTCCCCAAAGCAGCAATGTCCAGGGGTAGTGCTTTTGGAAAGTGACTGGATCATGAGGACTTTAGCCTCATCAGTGGATTAATCTATTTGAGGATTAAAATTTGAAAGGGCTACTGGCAGGAGGTGAAAACTAGTCAGGTGGGGCATGGATGGAGTAAATAGGTCACTGAAGGCATGCTCTGGGGGACCTTATCTTGTCTTTGTCCCCTGCATGTCTCTCTATCTCTATCTCTATCTTTCTGTTTCCACACTGCCATGACTGAAACAGTTTTCCTTTACCCTTTGCCATATACTTCTGCCATGATGTTTCTGTCATGAAGCCAACTGACCATGAACTGAAACATGAGCCAAAATAAAACTTTCCTCCTCTAAGTTTTTTTTATGTCAGATATTTTGGTCACACTGACAAAAAGCTCACTAATAGAACCCTTGTGATTCCACAACAGTGTTTCTGCCTAAGACAGTTCTAGCTATATCATTCCATGTAGGAGAATCATAAAGGTTACTGCATACATTTATCATGTTATTTAAAAATGCACTAAATGATACTCTTTCTAAAGGTAAACAATGGGTTTCTCGGATGCAGAACAACGGGCACTCTTGGAATTGGGGTGTTGCACTGAAATTAGTTGTACCAAGTGAAAACAACATACTATATTTTGAGATTTTTCAACTCTCTTATCCTGTTGGGTCATAGAATATTATTAGCTGGGTATTTGAAAATTCAATTTTGGAAATGCTTAGATTCAGCAACCTTAAAGGAAAGTACTTGGACATTAAGTGATTTCTCAGGGAAGCTCACTGTCAAGAAACAAATCCATGTTTAGAGAATTTTAAATGAGTTAAAAAAAATATATCATTAAACATGAGTAGAAGTCAAGGATTTTTAATTGAAGAAATTTTCTACCATGAAAACAAACGTTAAATCATACAAATAACAACAACAACAACAAAAAGCAATTTAGAGAAAGAGAGGTGATGTGTGTCAAGGAAAGCATCTAAAAATTGTTCAAAACTTCAGAGATATTTTTAAATACAAACCATGAATCAAGAAAAGCTGTATAAAAGAATACTCAGAGAGCATAAAAAACTTGAAAGTTAATTATAATTGTAATTATTATTGTTAGTAATGTGTTTAGTTATATTATTAATAGTAATTATTAGTTATAATTATAGATATCATAATTATAATTCCAGAAACTTGACAAATTAGAATGTAAATTTGAAATAATCTCTCAGAAATTAGAGCAAAAAAAAAAAAAAGAGAAAAAAATAATTAAAGGGTGAGTCCAAAAGACTCAAGATCTATAATAAGCATTCAGAAATTAGAAATCAGGAACATTGGGATTATCAAACAAATACTTCCATAATGAAAGCATGAAATTCTAGATTAAAAGCTCATACTAAAGATACATAAAAATGTACAAACATCAGGATATATAGTCTAAGATTTCAGAATACCTGGAATAAATAGAAGACCTTTATATATTTTGGAGCACTTCCTCCATTCCCAAATAAGGTTTTGAAGAACAGGGTACTTGAAACCTGAGAATCAGGATGCAATTAGAGAGACCCTTTCCATTTGGAAATAAAATTATTTCCAATCTCGATATCAGCAACCTATTTCTTAAGCAAAATAATAATGAGATTAAAATGAGATGTTTTTTATATGCTCAGTTCTAAAAGAAGAAATATTTAAAAAACAATATCCTCCATTCTTCAGTCTCAAAAAGCCTAAATAAGAGAAAGTAAAAGAAAGTGACAGAGGTTGGCTATAGAAAACAGGAGGCTCACCACAAGAGAAATGTGAAAAACATCCCCAGAATGATGAAAAGGAAGATCTTGAGAGGCAAGCTGTGCTGGGGAAAGAGTTTCTGGAAACATAATCTTGCTAGTTAACCAGTTGTCCTCTGGAAAAATTTGGGAGTTAATTGTTTATATATATATAATATTATATTATATTATATTAAATCCACTGAGCAACCAAACAAATTATTTTTAAAGTAATGATTATTAGGTACAGGGAAAAAATTCCAGAAAAGCAAAAATAAAGTATACTCAATGGCACATTTTTGAACAGCATCTTCCTGACCATAATTATGTAATTTATGGTGTAACTTCATTGGGAATATGATAGGATAGGAAGTATAAATGGCCGTAGAGAATGGGTATAGGGAATAATTCCTGATATTTCATAGTATGAAGTCAATATAAACTGACATCACAGAAAAATAAGTAAAAAGAAAGTGTAAGCCAGTTATTTAGAAACAAGGATAAACACATAAAGAAATAAATAATTGAATGTAATTGCCTTGGACATTTGGAAAGAAAAGCAGAAATTTGGGAGGGGGGCTCAGATTTTCCAGATAAGCCTCGTGGGACCAATGAATTTTAAATCATATTTACAAAAAGTTTAACATTTTTTTAAACAAGAATGAGTTGAAACAAAGGATAAAAAGCCAATGGAAAAACAATACAAACAAAAAAACAGAAAAGTTCAGGGAGCTGGACATGAAATGTCAAATAAAAATCCACACAACAAACATTGTAGTACAGAATAGAATTTGCATAAAATCAGATTACTAATGTAGAGGACAACTATTTCATGAATCTCAAACAATGGAGGAAGAAAAGCACAGAGAGAAAAAAGTTAGAAAATATGAAAAAAAGTAAGACAGAGACTATTGAGAAAATTTTAAAAAAAGATAATTAACATTTCTCAAGGAGAAACCAACACAATTGTTAAGGAAAATAAGGTATGAAGAAAGAACACTTAAGCAATAGGAGACATTTGCAAAAACATAATCTGTTTTGGGTAGGGTTTTATAAGTTAGAGAATATCCTTATAAAATTCAAACTTGACCAAAAATGGTTATCTAGGGGAAAAAAATTAAATGCTACCCTCAAACATCTCAACACAAATGCAGACTAAAGAGAAGCAAAACTATATTTTAGAAGAAACTCTTATGATTGCATAATTAACATGTCAAGCTACTTTACACATTTGAGGACTAGAAGAAAAACATATGCAATCACTAAGAAAACATAAGATATAAAAAAACATTTTATTGTTAAAGTTTGCTTGAATATGTAATGCAGTCTGCCAAAAATTAAGGCAAACTTGAAAAATTCAGACACGGAGCCATAATAAGACTGTGATCACTGAAGCATGTGAGAAATCTATGATACTGTGAGCAAACCTAATTACAAAACTGGACTCAACTATTCTTTTAGTCAGCTTTTTTGCTGCTCTGACCAAAAGACTTGACAAAAACAAGTTTAGAGGAGGAAAAGTTTACTTTGGGGCTCCTGGTTTCAGAAGTCTCAGTCCACAAATGGACAATTTCATTCCTTGGGTCTTTGAGGTAAGGCAGAAAATCTTGGTGGAAGAATGTGGTGGAGAAAAGCAGTTCAAGGCATTATACCGGGAAGGAGAGACTCCACTGGCCAGATACAAGCAGGAGTCCCCACTGCTCACCTCCTCCTGCCTTACCCTACCTGCTTTCAGTTACCACTCAGTTAATCCCAAGGAGGGTATTAATTCACTGATTGGGTTAAGACTCCCTTAACCCAATCATTTCACATCTGAATGTTCTTGCATTGTCTCACACATGAGCTCTTGTGGGACACCTAATATTCAAACCATAAAAACTATCAAAAATAATTTTATAGGATCTATAAATCCAAAGGACGAAATTATAATGTGGATCCCAAACCTCAGACCTCAATGAAAATTTAATTTGCATGTCCTTTGGGGGTAATCAAACAAACAAGGAAAAAATGTCAGAAAAATAATAAATCAATAAATTCCAGAGTTCTGTGGAAATGTATCAAAAAAACGGATCATAAGGAAATGCTTCACAGTTTTTTTTTAAAAATAAATTGTTTAGGCCACATTTTCTGATGACAGCTTTTAGTAAAACTAGAAATAAATTAAGATCACATACATAAAACACAATGACCTGGAAATTAAACAGTTACTTTCTTCAATAATTCAGTTCAAAACTATAATCACAACCATTTAGAAATAAAATACAATGAGGAGACTGCATACAAAACTTAAGTGATAAGGACAAATCTTACTTAAAAAATATTTGTGTCCTTCAATGTATTTAGTATAGAATATGAAGTGATGAAAACAAATTAATTTAGTGTTCAATTTTAGAAGCAAGGCAAAATAATGCATAAAGCTAAAAAAGTAGAAGAAAAATTAATAATATAAGACATAGAAGAGAGAATAATAATGAATTAGTTAGTAGCCATTAAAATTGCACATAGCTAGCAAATGTAATTGAGGAAAAAAGAGATATACGCACCCTCAGTTCTGAGATTATAATCATAGAGATAAAAAGGGGAAAAATAGTAAGAATATATAAAAAATAGTAAGAAAATGATATATTTGCTATGTAACATAATAATAAAAAAAATATTGCTATATTGCTCTTTAAATATAATCTGAACTCCTAGACCTAAAAAATACTGTGATATGATTATGACTTTAGAGGCTGCATTCTTTCTCCTTGTTTTTACTTGACCTGCCACTTGGAAACAATCATATATACCCTCTGCACCACCATGCCCATGCAAACTAGCTTTTGCTGTCTATTCATCTTCAACACTCAGGTGAAAGGCATCAGCATCCAAATGAAATGACCTATTCTCAATCCACCTCATATTTGAAGTCCTACTTTCTTGACATCTGAACACCATCACTACTGTTTCCTCTCCTCTTGTCATAGATGCTGCTTCTCACTTTTCTTTCTTGGTTCCCTAGTTCTGCCCATGATTTTTCCCTTAATATTTTCTGACTTATCTTTCTCTATCATAGATCCCAACAAGTCCCTGGCTTAAAACATCATTGCTGATTTCAATCCTGCTCTATAACGTACAAACTAGAACATTTCCAGTGGCTCTCTGACCAGGCACTGTGAAGCAGACATAATATGTGATATAAAGCTTAACATTTGTGAATGATTCATCATCTGACCTATATAGCATTTTCTTCTTGATTTTGTTAGGGTTTTTTTTTTTTAATCAATTTCATACTCTATATCAGCCACCACATATATCTTTTCTTTTATCCATCCACAATTCTGTCCAGGCCTCCTGGAATCACTCATCATATTGCCATTCCTTGAATACCATAAAGAAATGGCACCAGCCTTTCTTTCTCTTTCACTACATCCTGCAGATGTAAGTCAGAGTCAGATAAAAACGATACTCTATGTTAGCATAATGCAGCCATCTTCCTTTTCCCTACTCTCACTTGATGAATACTGTTCTTATCCCCAAGAAACAGAAACTAGCCCAAGATAAAACCTACTGGCCTGAAGACATGCCCGTCTCTCCCTGTTCTCTCATTGAGAGATAGGAGACAATTTACGGGCCCCTGGATGGAGACTTACTGGTTTCCTTGTTCACTCCTTGGGAAGATAAAGGGACATGCCAGTTTCTCTGTTCCCCTTTCTGAGAGATAGGAAAACTGCCTGTCTCAGTTCCCAAGAAACAAACTTGCCTTGCATAAGATCAGGGGATGCTTACTATGTCAGTCAAGACTAATCCCGCCCCTAGGGCGTGGCCATGATTCTAGCCTATAAAAGGTAAACTTAAAGGGGGAGTTGCTGCTGCTCTCCCAGCTTGCTGCTGCTGTCCCTCTCTTTATGCAGAACAACCTTGTCAGGCTCTTGACAATAAGCCCACTTCCTATCCCAGGTGTGTGTGTGATCAGTCCTGTGTCACTTTTCTTTTGCTCTACACATCCCCTTTTGCTACTATACTTCTGTGATGGAGAAGTACAATGACTTCTCACTGATTCTCACTTATTCTCAAAATAAAATTTAAAATTTATAACATGATTTCAAGTCCTCAGTCTGCCCCAATATATATCTTCAACATCATATAAAATGCCCCTACATGAATTATATGGTTCAAAAATGTTTGTATTAATATCTTCTTACAGAGATATCTGCTTCATTTCTATGGCTATTTAAACCTATCTCATCTCTGTCTTGAAAATCATTCTTTCATTCTCTTCCTCCCTCCATTTTTCCTTTCTTTCCTTCCTTCTTTCCTTCTTGTACTGGAGATTGAATCAGAGGCACTCTTCCATTAAGTTATACTTCTAGCCCTTTTTATTTTGAGACAGGGTCTCTCTAAATTACTGAGGTTGGCTTTGAACTAGCTATCCTATTGCCTCAGCTCTGGAGTTACTGGGATTATAGGCAAGCACCACCACATCCAGCTCTTCCAGTCCTATCAAAACAATACTATTTCCTCAAGAGTTATTTCAAATGCTTCTTCCATTAATCGAGTCTGATTACTTGAACTATAAGTGGCCAATTTCTCCTCTAGCCTCATGCAATTTTGTTTGTATCATTTATATGATAATTTCATTATGCTCCCACATTATAATTAACTATTTTATTAGCTTTTAATCTCTTTCAGAGTCAGGGACGGTGTCTAATATGTGCCTTAAAAATGCCTTATATTTGAGATCTATATCAGGTTATTTAACCTAGCATTCCATAAAAAAAGGTGTTAATGATATTTTTAATGTACAATCTTGAGATAATCTAACTCACAATTTTATAGGCATTAGGAAATAATAGTAAAGTGTCCTCAAGTAAATATGCACCATCACCCTTTGTGCATTTTTGAGAATTATATAATACAAACTAATACTCTAAAATCCATTTCTGTACACTTTCTCTTCATTATACATGATTTCCAGGCTTGAATCTCCAGTTAACCTTACTCTAAAATATAAAACAAAATGTAAAATGATAGGATTTATGAGTATTTATTATGTCAGGTATTATTCAAAGCATTTTAGCTGACTGCATATATTTAAAATGGTTGTTTATGTTGTTAGTTTGGTTTATCTTTAAATATAAAAATCTATTCAGCCTTTTTACATCATTTTAATTTTCTAGCTTCCAATTAAAAAAATCATACTCCATAACTTAAAAGTCATTTTAACTTAGGCATTTTGAAAATCTCTGTTTTCATCAGGGTTTGATATCAGATCAGGATTTAAGTCTCTGTAATGCAACTAACTATATGTATTTCTCTGATACAGCCCTGGTGCATCATTGGTATAGTTTCATTGCTATGTGACTGACATTTCCTTTGTGTTGTATTCTTTTTTTGTTATTTTAATTAGATATGTACAGTGATGCACCACTGAAATTATCTTTATCACTTTAAAGATGGAAACAGAACATTAAAATGTCAGTTTTGTTAACTTGAGTTCACTGAGACAATATTTTGTTTGACCAAGAGTTCTGAAAAGTAAATTTATCACATGGATGAATAAAATCATGAAATATGTTGCTTTCCATGGATTGTAATGTGTTTTTATTTCCAATGCATGACTTGAAGTCTAATACATCTGGTCCAACCTAGTAATCTGAACTCAGACTCAGACATTAAGCTTTTAGAGGTTAACCCAATTGTATTGATTGTTTATAAACTATGACTCCGTTGTATTTAAGTATATGAGCTCTTTTTCCTATCCCCAGAGAATTGGTAGGTTATAATGTTTGTGAAAATTGCACACATGTAACTATGGATATAGCTGGAAAGTAAATCAATGACAGCTTATCAATCAAACTAAAAGAATACATGTTTAATCAAGATGAAAGTTGAATGCATTTTGGATTTCCAGTGGCAGGACAGTTAGATTCATTACTCACCAAACCACAAATGATGTGAAATAATTTCTTCTCTTTCTCAGTGCCTATGGTACTCTTTTGTACTTGATTTTTTTTCCCTTTAATTCCAAATCTTATCTTCTGTATGATCACATATAATAACCTGATCATGCTTTATATCTGTGGAAATATTCTATATATTCAATCATTTCTCAAAGAAATAAGATTTAAATGAGTTAAATTAGAGATCTCAAAAATGGTAAAAGTTTATGGTTTCAGTTGGGAAAAATGAAAAGTCACATAATCTATAATCAATAAATGGGTGAATGTAGACATAATAATATAAGAAATTTTAGCTAAAAATCAAAACATAAAGATAAGTGTTGGACTAGTCAACAAGAAAATAAGTCAACCAAAGAGAGCTATGTGAAATGAAAGCACATTATAAAACAAACCCTAGAAATAGTTTTCTGTTTTTAAGGAGTCATGACAGAAAGCACAGTTAAATACAATTATTTGTCTAAAAGTTTTTAGAAGTACTTTTTTTATATTCAGCCTTCCTTTTATTGTTATTTTCTATAACAATTATAATAACTGATTTGAATACCTTAAAGAACATGACATGGCTAATGTTTATCATTGTTAAAGTCCTTATTTTCCATTTGGCAATTAATAGAATAGATACAAGATGGAATTTGAGCTTCCAACTGGTGGTACAGAGAATCCTTATTTTCAGAACATCATGGAAACGATTAATGTGTTCCTTACAATGAAAAATGAAGGGGGAAGAGCACTTAGAATAAATTATGATGTCAGAACCAAGGAAAACACTTTAACACAAAACAAATACAAAGAACACAAATTATATTATTTAGAACAGAAACACTAATAGAACAAAACAGATGCAATTTATCCTTTTGAAAGATTCATGGGACGCTTAATCTGATCTATGTGAATACAGGAGAGTAAGGTACAAATTACAGCCTGATCCCATGACACAGTGCCAAACTAGGCTACAAAAAGCGCCCATAGCTGAATGTGAAGAGACAAGGTAGCAAAGGATGAAAGGAGCTTCTGATGAATCACTCAGGCTGAGGAATTATCTTCACATCCTTGGCTAAGAGCTAGGCAGACTCCAACAGGAGCTGGTGAAATTTATATGGCTCATCACCACCAGTCCAGATAAGGTTGGAAATAGCCATTAGCTAGAATCCCTACCTGGCCATACATAAATCAGGCTGTAGGCCCATCTATTAATTATCAGAAATGAACAATTATCACAAATACCTACGTTCACTGTATTAGTTGTATTCTATATTCTTAGTTGTTCAAATTGTTAATGTATTGTTTGTAATTATAATTGCTTTTGATTTAAAACTATAATTAATTATTATGTCAATTTGAAGGCAAAATAATTTATTCAAAGGACTTCTGATATTTGTCACTGTGTATTCAGTGATGGTCCTATGAGCATTTAGTGACTATTCTTCAGTTTTATAGTTTTTTGTGCATGGTATTAGAGATTGAACCTAGGACCTCATACAAGCTAGGCAATTGCTCTACCACTGAGCTACATCCCTAGACCAGATGCTCAGTTTATATCTTTGTTTGGTTTTATATTTGGTGATTGTTTACTTGTATAGATGTAAATGTCCGGATATTTTGTTCTTCTTATAATAAAGTAAGTATAGAATGAATGCTCTTAGAATAAATTCCACTTCAAACATTATATTTGAATCCTCCCTACTTAAAATTTGGTAATGCCCATGAAAAGCAATTTGATTCACTGTGAAAAGACTATGCCAAGGAAAACTCATATCTCAGCATACAAAATGAAGTGCAGTATATATAAAGCACCAAAAACCTGAGTTGAAAAGTAAACATAGGAGTACGATGTCCCTGAAATGTCAGAAACCCAGTTTGAGTTCCTTCTTACTCTTACTTCTCCAAATAATTGTTTTGGAGTATGATACCTGCAGTTGGAGAGTTAATCCTTTGTTTCTAGTTACTTGAATGAGAGACAAAATACTTTGCATTCATAAATGAAATGGCTCATGAGAGTAGATGCAGGTTTGAATAATTTTAAATTCAAAGCAAGGCAAGCAGTTAAGCCAATTATTGTTTTGTGTTTTCCAGATTGGCACCTATATGGGAAAGCCTCAAACCAGGGCCAGGGTGACACTGTAGCTAGAGTTAAAACGGAGAAGACTTTCTCTTTCGAAAATAAAAATTAAAAATGAACATGTTTTTATAAGTTAGAAACCTGTCTTCTTTTATAGAGGGAACCTCCAGCATTGCAAATGCCATCCCTTGTTGAGATTACTAAAAAAAAAATGTAAACAAAAGAATATTTTATATAGAGAATGTTGTTCTCTTCCATCCTCAGTTTCTTTCCCTAATCAAATACAGATGTTAAGATTTCTTCACTGGTGTTTTTAGGATTATTTAGGATCCATAAACTACTTGAAAAAAATATAGACATAGTAACAAGTATTGTTTTAACTGGATGGAACAGAGGACAGAGGAAGAAACACAAAGGAAAACACAAGATGAACTCTATTCTTGCTCTGAAAAGTAAGCATCCTATCAGGGGACTTCTCCCCTAAAGAAGAGGTTTGGCGCCTTTTCCTAAGATGTTCATAGGGATACTATCTCCCAACATTGCAGAACTCACTGGGAATCAAGAATTAAAATATGAAATTCTAACTAGCACTAGTATAATGAGTTGATTTAAATAAAGTTCTAGGAGTTTTCTCAGTAAGAATCCCTGATTGACTCACTGCCATATCTGATGCATGCCTAAAATTATGGCAAAGCATATATGCAGAAAATTCATAGGAAATGACAAAATGGCAAAACTGAGTTTAAAGCCCAGTAGCTTCATCACAAAGCTACCCTCTCACCTCTGAATGTTGTTTTCCAAGCAGCATCTTTCAAATAAGTGATGTTGAAAGAACCTCAATGATCTTAACACAGAGCAGCCAATCTTTTTCAATATGGAAAAATGATAAGAAATCAACAAAACAGAGAGAGATGCTGTAAAGTTCAAAGTGATGAACACAGAAACTAGGAATAGATTAGGAATAAGGAAGTCAAGAACTGAGGCAAGTAGAGAGGAAGCATCAATAATTTGTAAAGAGGTACAGATACTGAGGCAAGGCGCCTTTCCATGTATTTTGCCAGACAAGATCACAGCCAGTAAATGGTGCAAGTAATCTATCTACACAAGGAAATAAGCTGCAGATAGCAGCAAAGTCAGAACAAGTCCAGTACTGATATTGAAGGAAGTGTCAGCTCTTGGTAATTTCAGCACCAGGTAAAGAGCTGCAGGAGCTCAGCAACTTGAACAAGGTTCAGACCCCATCTCAATTACTGTCATACTGGATAATTCTTGAACGGATCACATTATCTTGTGGTGCCCCAGTGCCTTCTAAAATGCCATTGAAATGGCTTAACAACTTACACTGAGACAAGAGTAGGGTAAAATGTGTTTAAAATCAGAAAGAAAAATTCTCAGTTGATTCAGTGAGTCTTCCGAACTGTATAGGAACATATGAGTATAAATTGGAACTTCCCAAACCCCACATGGTCTGAATGTAAACCATTATTTTAAATTGGAAGTGAAATTTTCAATCTTATTTTTCTGCTGTGTAGGCTCAGAGTAACAGTAGTGAGTTTACTGCCTGTGAAGGGACATGTGTCTCTCCTTGCAACTAGGTATATTATATTTTCTCTTTGAAATTCTCTTCAATCACTCTCCAGTCTTGAATAGCAGCATCTGTAATTGTGTCAACAGACATGATCAGTTTATGATCTGAGAAAGCTGAAGCAACAAATGCTTTGCCACTTGAAATCTAGCCCAAAGATAGAAAGCTGCATTGTTAGAGTGAAGGCTAATCTGTACTCACAAACCAGCAGCAATGAATGCTTCCATCCTGTGCTGACTTAGTTGCATCTTTTAAAGGCGTGACTGAATTCCTACTTCAGCTGAAAGAACTTAAAAATGTAGAGCAGTAAGTTTTTTAAACCCACACAATTTTTAGTCTATATTAGTAATTATATGAAGTCATTGATTTTTTAACTGAAAGTTGAGTTAGTAGCAAGGCTTCTGAATGTAACTAATTATCAGTATTTCATCTGTTTTTTTTTTTTTTAAGAACAACATTGAACTATTTCACGGAAAGACAGAATGGGATAAAGAAAAATCCATAAAATTACTGTTTCCTGAATTCAGAAATTCTAGAAAAATATTTGTTTACCTTTTGAGATTTTAAACAGCCAGAGAAGTTAAGTCAGCTTTCTATTGTTACTTATAAATGAGTCTATAAATAAGTAGGAATCTCTGCATAGAGATGAAATGAGCCAGCAAAATACCAATGAGTACAATATAAAAAAGCAAAATAACACCATAGATAAGATTCATTGGTCAAAATATGTCTTTTTTGGATAAGAACACAGTGTGATAAGTTGTTAGGCCTGATACAATAAATAGATTACTTTCCATAGTGGGTTTCTCCAAGACCCAAAATGCTATAAAGGAGCATGGCAAACATTCACAAGACACCATTATGGAATATTCACATTCCAGTTTCAAAATAGGATTAAGCAATTTTGCCATTGAAGAAATGGAATAAGGATAATATTGCTATTTAATAAAAATGAATCAAATGTATATTTACCAAGTTGGTTAACTAGGAATGCTAATAAAGTACACATCTAACTAAAAGTTTTGTAATTAATGTTATTATAGCAGCCTAAGAAACCATATGAGTTTTTTTCAAATCTTCTTCTTAATTTGATCCAATTGTAAGAAAATGGAACTTCAATAGTAGGAATCAGCTCTTTTATGTAAGATTTTATTAGTTGACTCTTCCTCCCTGTGACAGACATGCTACATGATCTATGACTCTCCTATGTCCATACACTGAAATATACATTTCTACCAATTCTTTAATACCCTATACCTATCACAATTATTATTGGCACCTTCCATCTTGTACCTCTTTAGAAGAAAAAAAATCTACAAAAGTAAGAAAACAAAAGACAATTTAAGATGTTACACATAATGTTACCAAAATGATAATAGTCTGCACAATAGCAATGTCTATAGATGGATTCTTCCTCATCTATCCATGAATTATCTTTCACTTTATTTACTTCAAAATTCATTAACTCATTTCTTTAATTTTAAAATTGGTGTGTGATGTATAAAGAAGTTTCTTTTGAGCTTTATAAATAATATCTGATTGACTCAGCCTTACAAGTTTTGTATTTCCAAATCAGAGGGAAAATATAGAAAAGAGATAATAAAATAGCAAACTGTCAATCTGGATAGATTGTTAAAAAGAGTGAACCAGCCAGGCATGGTAGCATACATTTTGTAATCCCTGTGACCCAGGCTGAGGCAGGAGGATCCTGAGTTCAAACCCAGCCTCAGCAAAGTCGAGGCACTAAGCAACTCAGTGAGACCTTGTCTCTAAATAAAATACAAAATAGGGCTGGGGATGTGGCTCAGTGGTCAAGTGCCCCTGAATTCAATCCCCAAGACCAAAAGTAAATAAATAAAGTGTGGACCAACATTGAGAGGTAAATTATCTTGCTAAGATGATTTTCCTCTTTCTCAAGGAAAATTTGAGGAAAACTCTGGAAAAATAGAAGTGAGAATAGATTCCATTGGTGTGAAAGGCATCACCAAGATTTTATAACTTCTTTGTGGTAAAAGGAATACGCACTCCAAATTTACCCCTAGCTTCACTGAGGAAGGAGTCCTGGCATTAGGAATGTTTATTATGTTAAATTTCATTCTTTCAGAGAAATACAATCTTTAGTATTTACTGTTGAAGAAATGCTCAGTTAATGTAAATTAAATAAGAATTTTTGATATGGTATATAACTTAAAAATCAAAATTAAGAAATAAAACTCAAGTGTAACATCTTAAAAATAAGCAAAATCCTTAAATAAGTGATCTGTAAATATTTTTAAAAAATGACTAAACAAAGAATTACTAAAATAATGTATGGTTAACTAAGTAGCTCATAAATGTTGCTGAAGTATTTCACTATTTCCTGTTGCTCAGTATGTGGATATGATGTTTTAAAAGTATAAACGCCTTTATAATGGACATGGTCATTGTATGGTCACCATGCCACTCAGGTGCACTTCTCTGTGTCATCTTGCATTCAGTGGGGCCTTTGGCCTTGTAGAATACATGGACATTGCATTCAACATTCAGCTAATAATTACAATGACTGTATTTTAAATACTTCTCTGTTCATAATATTTAACTTTTGCTTCCTCTGTGAAGTTAAAAGAAGCGTACTTAACCAACAATGTTCATTACATCACATGCCACCAGTGAAAATACTAAGAAACCACGGTGTAACAGATTGTTTAGTGAGGATTTTCCTTTATCCAGAAGCCCAAGTAAGCCCTAAAGTGAAAGGTATGAGAAAAGCTGCCCAAAAGCTACCTTTAATTCCTTGCTAAAGAGGAGCCAAAGAACTATCCTGAAGATGCTCCAGAAGCCACTCTCCTTCTTTGATTCCCCACTCTACCCTTCCTCTCACTTTACAGGGAGAGCATTGGTGGGGAAAGTGCTCAGAGAATAACAATCTAGGATTAGCCTCAAGGGAAGGGGTATTTCATGGCAGAGATAATTGTCTCCTTCCACAGGAGGGTTTTCCACTGAACCTCTTGTGGAAACTGCTAGTACCTGCATAAAATGATGTTCTAGATAAATATTTTCTGAGCAATAGAATCCACAGGTATACCTGAGGCTACCACTACAGAGAAATTTGGTGAGAAAGCTTTTCAGAATCTCTTGAATTATGTCCATGGGAGGAAGCTTATTGCCAAGGAATCCTGAGCATGGTGGAAATAAAATATAACAGAGTGTCTCATCCAATAAACAGCAAAAAGTTGGAATAAAGGCTATCGCTATTTTTAGGTGTAGCATATGGGTTCCAGGACTTTGGAGATGGGGAAGAAGACTAGCAGTTTGAGTACCTCTACCACCATGTGAAGCCAAACAGAATTCAGATAACGGGTATCCCCAATAGGCTTTCTCAGCATCACTGAGATAAGAAATAAGACCTCTCTCCTAGTGAGAGATTTCATTGGTGACTTGTTCAATAGCATGCGCTAAGGAATTATATGCTGCTGTTATGTGAAGGGATCCTCATCTAAGAAGACGTGGATTGAGACCAAATTTTATTCTAAGAAACCATACATACAACTGATTTAGAAACCATGTTAGCCCAAGGTCAGCAGCAGATGGAACCAGAATGAAGTCAAAGAAATATCTCCATTACAATTTATGCCACAAATAGGATCATAAGAGACCATTTATGAATGATTATAGATTAGTAAACTGAATAATCTAAAAGAAATGGAAAAATCATGAGAAACATATAACCTACAAAGATGGAATCAGGAAGAAATATAAGTTCTGAGAAGTACCATAATTAGTAGGGAGGTGAACCAGTCATCAAAAATCTCCCAGAAAAGAAAAGCACAGTTCAAGATAGTTCCACTGGTGAATTCTACCAAAAAAAAAAAAAAAAAAAAAAAAAAAAAACTTTAAAAAGAATTAAAGCCAATCCTTCTCAAACTCTTCTAAACATTGAATAGGAGACGGTACTTCCAAACTCATTTTACAAGGCCAATATTACTCTGTAGTAAAGCCAGATAAATGTGACATAAGAAAAAAAGGAAGGGAAAAGTATTACCCAATCTCTCATAAACAAAGGAGGAACATTCCTAACTAAATACTAGCAAACCAAATACAACAGCACATTAAAAGGATCATATACTGTGACCATGTGGAATTTATCCTTTGAATGTAATGAGGGCTCAAGATATGACAATCAATTAATATAATGTATCTCATTAACAGAATTAAAAAAAAAACAGCTAACAAGCATCATACTGGATGGTAAAATGTTGAAAGACCAGGAGAAATAAGGGTACCCACTCTTACCATTTTTTATTCAACAGGTATTAAAAATCCTAGCCAGAACAATTAGGCAAGAGAAAAAAACTAAAATTTGTCCAGGAAAGGAAGTATAACTGTTTGTTAACAGACAACATGATTCCTACAGAATATCCTCAAGACTCCCTAGAAGAAATATTAAATTAATATTAAAAATGAAATAAAGTTACAGGACACAGAGTCAACATACAAAAATCAATTGATATTTATTTCCAAGTCTAAAATAAATATTTCTAGACATTCACGAAAAGGTAGCTGAAAAGTAAGAAAAGAAATTTCATTTACAATAGCACAAAAAAGAATTAAATACCTAGGAATAGACTTGACTAAGAAGGTAAAGGACATATATTGAAAACTATAAAACATATATGAAAGAAATTAAATAAGACACAAACAAATGGAAAAGACATCTGTGTCATTGAAAGGTGAATGGACAAGAAAATATGGTACATATATGCTATGAATACCATTTATCTTTTTTTAAATTTATTTTTTACGTACATGACAATAGTGGAATGCATTACACTCATTATTACCCATTTACAGCACAAGTTTTCGTAACTCTGTAAATAAAGTATGTTCACGCCAAATTATGCCATTATATATGTACTCTCTTTTTTTATCTTTTTATAAATAAAAAGACATTCTGTAATCTATAACAATATGTATGAACCTTGCTTGATATTATGCTAAATGAAATAAGCCAGTCACAAAAAGATAAATATTATGATTCCACTTTTAGAAGTTATCTAAAATAGTCAAAATTAGATAATCAAGAGTAGAATGGTTGCTGTAGGGGCAGGGAGGCAGGGAAATGGGAGATGCTTAATCAGTGGGCATAAAGCTTCAATTAAACAAGACAAATAGGCTCTAGAGATCTACCACACAACTATGGTCAACAATATGCATTGACTGAGAGTAGATCTCATGTTAAAAGGATGCAATGAGTATTCTTACCACCAGAAGAAAAAATACATTTTTTTAAAAACTATGTAGATTTCTAAATGTCAATAAGTTAGCACTCTACTGGGGGAAAAAAAAAAGTGAGAGAGAAATATTTCCCCACTACAGGTAAGCCTCCTCTTAGGTAAGAAGAACTGGGTCTCTCAATGGCTCCTCCCTAACCCCAATCAGCTATTAAGATGGGACTAAATGAGAACCCCACAGGTTGGACCCAGTACCATCCTTGCTCAAAAGCCCTCACTTATACATTCACAGGCCAAAATAATAGGTCTAGACTTTATCAGGGGATGTACTGGGTAAGTTTTAGATATGAAATGAGATTGCATTCCTAAGTGTTGCTATATTATTTGTAATTGTCAAAAATTATCAGAAAACTGTAATCTGTACTCAGCTTTTCTGAAAGGCAGGAAAAAAGAAATAAACAATTTCTTGTAATATCCCAATAGATCCAAATTGAGTAAACCAGTTACAGTAGCAACTGTAACTGGTTTACTCAAAAAGGAAGAAATATAATTGCTATTTTATGTCAATTTGAGACTTTCAAAATTGGAATGAAGACTGGAGCAGGGGTGAATAAAATGGCAAAATAGGAGGGAAGCTTCAAAACTGCACATCTCCTCTATTAACACTGGTAAATCAGTATTGATGTAAATCTTTAAATAACTTAAATTATCTGTTTAGCATACAAAACAACTATCTATGTATTTCCTAAAAAAACTGTTTAGTGCTCAGGGCTCTCTCCCTCCTTCTCCTTCCCTTCTTTCTTCCCTCCCTCTCTAATCCTTTCTCCTCCCCTCTCTCACTCTCCTTGGTATACTATTATTTTAACTTCAATCTGTTGTCTGCTAAAAAAAAAAAAAAAAGTACTATAAACACGTACAACACCTTCCTTCATTTTAGTTATAAATGGCTGTACTGAAGTTAAAAATGCCATCAGGTTAGAAAATAAATGGAACTCTTCGTTCATAAGATTTTTATAATATTAAAATTAAAGGAAGCTGGTAGAACCTATTTGGCAGCTTCAGAATTGTGACAATTGTTTGCAGCTCTCTGATGAGTTGAAAATCATTACAAAGGGATTTGAGATCCAGCTAGGAAGAAACATACTAAGCAAATGTAAAATCACCATTAAGGTTTACAGTATTCTGAGGGAGTTCAAAGAGAAGAAAGACCAAATTGGGACATGTAATCCCTGAAAAATAAACCAGAGAAGAACAATGCCTTTGTAAATTAATTGCTAAATAGCAATGATTCAATCTAATATTCTGATGATTCTTCAAAATTCCCTTCTATTGTCCCTCTTAAAATTATTATTTTTAAAATATATGCCCTAAAGTTTAGTTGCTCCAAATGAACACACAAAAGATCCACAATTAACTAACAAGGAACATTTTATTTCTCTTCTCAAAACAGTGGGCCATCTAAAGACTGGGTAGTTTCTGAATCTGGCTTTGTTTTGTGTTTTACATAATGTAGCCACAAGCCAACATTTCTCTAATTTGCCTCATACAATGAAGTTGGCAAAAGTGCCAAGTAACTATTGTTCGCAAAAAGGTACTTTCCAACCTGGGTATTTAACAGTCACCATAGGCTCCATGTACTAGGATTTTTGTTCTCCAAAGAAATACTGAATTCTTTTAAAAAGAAACAAAAATGCTGAAACTGAATTTTATTTTTAATTTAATTCTGACACAGAGAGACTAGGACACTTTGTATTCAGATCAGAGCTGCCAGTCAAAGACTGACAGTCCAGTACTTTTCAGGCAGTGTTGGCATGCTGTCACTAACATTGGAATGAAATTGCGTGGAGAACTCTCAGGGAAGCCTTCTACAGCCACTGTCACCAGTTTTGCTGTGATGATGAATGGGGACAAGGGGCTTCTCCCAGTAATATGTGGTAATATTGTGGCTTCTCCCATATCATCTGACAACATAAATCTTGCAAAATGCAGTCTCATCCACTTAGGTAAATCTACTCTATCATCAGCTGCAAGGTGTTAGCATACCAAGTTGAACAGAGGAAGGCAAATTACAGGCACCTAAGTCCAACTTAGGTCTGCCAGTTTTTCAAATCAAAGAATATCAGTCTTAGAAATTCTCCTTTTAAAATCCTGGTCCTTAAAAATGCTTGGAGTTATCTATGAGGGCTTAAAGAACAATTTGTCCACGTAAGAAAAAAATTTGCCCTCAAAAGTTACCTGAAATAGGAATTCATTGTTTATTCACGTGTATTTCATATCCCCAGGACATTTTTATCTCCCTCTTAGCTCTTCTCCAGACTACATTACCTCGTCCCAATCTCCTTGATTCCTAAGGCTAACTTGGTAGTTTCTTTTAGTGTCTACTGTCTTTTCTTTTCCCTAGCTTTTTCTTTCTTATCTCATTTTTTCTCCATCAGTACTTTGCCACAAGCCTCTCTCAACATCACATATTAATATTTTTTGGCCCTCAGTTAGTTTATATTTGATTTCAGTTCACCTGCACTCTCCAACTGGGAGACAGTATAGAATAGCATTGGACGAAAGATCTTTGCATCAGTGAGCAGGAAGTACAATATGGGTCCTAGACATCTATCAGGCAGGATATTTCTTAAATTATAATTTTAGAGTTCCAAGCATTAAGCCTCTCCAGCTGCAATAGCCAACGATATTGTATGAATATAATAAAAACTAGAAATTAGAAATTTGAAGTATCTCCTATACTCCTTAGTAGTAGCTCTCCCACTCATAAGGGCTAGAAATATCTAAAGAAAATTTGAGAAGTGTAATGATGAATTTAGTTTAACACTATTTTAGTTTAACACTATTCCTATTATCCATGTATTGGAAAGTTGAAGAACTCTTGAAAAACATCTTTCTTTACCTGAATGCTGCTGACACTAAATTATAAAACTATTAATAAGTTCAGGAATATTCACTCATTCTCTTCAGTGCCCCCTCCCATAAGTTACCATGACAACACCTCCTCTGACTACCCCATTCTAGGAAAGCTAGACATGGGGAAGAGGCAAGCCCATTCTGGAAAATAGATGTCCAGTTAATTTACATGTTCTTTCATAAATATCCCAACATTCTGGGATCTCCAGATCTTGGCTTTGAATGACATTCAGATTTTCAATAGCATCAGTTGTGGCCAGATTCAAATACCATTCTTATGATGCTTGTCAATTTTTCCTAAATCTATCTGCAACAGGCAACCACCCTCTTCATAAGTGAAACACTTCATGAGATTGCTTTCAAATGCACATTCATATGGCCAGTCCAAATTACACCCTGGCTCATGAATTTGCTATCCATTACTCCAAGACCTCTCCACCATAAAAGTTGGGAGGTGCAGGAGAGAATAAAGTGCTTATAGGCTATCGAATTACACAAAACATAGTGGAAATATTACCAAGCTAGAGTATATTTTTAATAAATGCTCTGAATATGAGAAGTAGTTCTTAATTTGATAGATAAGAATAAGTACAAAATCCACAATCTAAACTATAGTATAAGAAGGCTTCAAAAGAATGTGTTTTTCCCAAAGGAAACCCCATAGAGACAGAGCACATGGAGGCAGTAGTTAATTTGAATTTTATGAGATTAAAACTGTACTGAAAACAGTCTACATACAGAACCAATGATAGTCTATTTCTAAGACCAGGATGGACACCCATCTTTTTCAACTGGCATTCACCCCTGGATAAGAAAGCACAGGACTTCTCTTAAAAGAAACTGAACAAAATTCTGGAAATATTGATTTCTAATATGTATACTATTCCTTCATATTAGGGAAAGATTCTCTTCGTCTGTCATCAGGTGTGTCCCACCCTCCCTTCACCTGCACAGCATTCCTGGCCTGGTTTCCCTTTCTGTTCAGGAATCCAGTGAGGAAAAGGTCCATTATCTTTCATAACAGCAGAGGAAAACTACTTCAGCTCTCCAGAAATGTCTAAAACCAAGTAGGACCAATCAGCAAGAAAGAGAGACCATAAGAAAACAAACCAAAAACTCATGTCTTGGAGGAAACTGAGGTATTCCACAGAACAAAAGTACTCCATTTTTTAAAAATGGTAAATACTATAGAGATTCAAGAGGAAAATACACCTACTGATATAAGATATTGTTAAAAGTCAACATGAGGGATTGGAGTGCTACTGAGTGAGATTAATGATATAGCTGGGGAAATTAAAAAGTTGAAAAGATTGTAAAATAAAACTGGAACATGTAGAATGCATACAGCTAAAAGATGAATATGAGGAAAAAAACATAAGATAAAGAATCAGCCCACATAGCATAGTTGTTAATAGAATTTCAAAAAAGATTGGAGAAGACTGAGGAGTGGCATAATACCTCATAAATAATACAAAGACATTTTCCAGGGCTAAAGAACATGAATCTTCACATTGACAGGGACCACTGGGTCCTCTGTACAAGGAACAACAAAATGATGCTGAGTCACCCATGTGTAATTTCTTTCAAAGCTATTTGATTTCTTATCAAAAGTCCTGGATATTAAAAACAACAAAGTAATTTCTTTTAAATTCTGCTAGAACATTTTCTATCTATGCTTCCATATCCAACCAAACTATCCATGTAATTGTAAGTCAGGTGAAAGGTATTTTTCAGATATTTTCTGAGATGGTTTTCCTCTCTTCTTCTATCCTATCATAGGAACTCATTTGAGGATGCCTTCCAAACTGTAGTAAGGAAACTAGGACGGAGGAAAACATGAATCCATGAGATGAAATTCCATCCCAGCAGGATAGCAAAGGGAAATCAAGGGGCAGTTTTTGTGCAGCAAACTCAGAGAGCAATCAGCCAAGCTTGGAGATAGGTTCAGAAAGAGAATCTCCATAGGGGGTTGAAGGAAGACTCCTGAGGGCAATGAAGACAGAGAAGAGAGGACAGGACACCACGGATGTGCAAGGAAAAACAAGCTGAACAATGACTGGAAACATCAGGATAAAATAGGCGGGGCGGGGGGGGGGTGCAGGTTTCATCTAAATATGAAGAAAGAAATAGGCTCGGGAATGTTAACCAACAGACTGAGAATAAGAAAAAAGAATCCATCTGATCTTGATGCCAGCAATATTTTCCTCTGGGTGGCCCCAGGTTTGTGGCATCAGATCCTTTGGAGTAAAAAATGGAGTCAGCCCAGAAATTAATGTTTATATAATCAGAACAATGTAAATGTTTGTTTGCTTTCCATTTTGAGAGTCCACCAGGGACAAAGAAAGGAAATGATTGGTTGTCCTTCTAGGATACAATGTCAATGTTAACCTAACATTATAGAAGTGAAAATGTGGATCAAAAAGAAAAAAAAAATGGAGGTGTGTGTTCACCTGGGATGAAAGAACAAAGATAGTATGTTTTCATATATTTTTCTTAAAATATATAGTTGAGATATATATCATAGGGTATATGTTGAAAGGTTGGGATCAGAAATAGAGGTCTATTTTTCAGGGGCTCATAAAATTTTCCTGAAGAAAACCCAGAATCTCAAAACAATCTCAAAGCAAGCACTGGGAAGAGATGAGAATGGGAAGGATAGCAAAAGCAAACGAATTCTTAGCTTTCGTCTCAAGTGAAAAATTTGAAATATAAAAATAATATCTGCAGTTAAAACAAATAATTATTTAAAAACTTAAAGGATGTTGCTTCTTGGGAGTCTGGAAAGGAGATCAGAGAGTCTTGATTTCTATTTCAATTTTATTTTTTGATTTCTATTTCAATTTTATTTCTATTTCTATTTTATTTTCTAAAATAAAAACTTCAAGAAAAATTATAAGTGTTCAAGTGACATTGATATCATCATTAAGCACTGTAGGGACTCAATACCTTTTTCTAGGCTCATCAAATGCCTTGTTCAGTGTGCCAGCTACTGGTATAATAAACTATTACCTTAAAAACATTACTATTGTTACTGGCAGAACACTGAACATAAACAAACCCACTAATTTTGGCAATGTGTTGATTTCTGGAATATATCAGCTCTTTAGCTTGATGGACAGAAAGCATGATATACAGTCAGGTCAGTCTGTGAATAAAGACTGAAGGACAAATAAGAAAAAGATGTGAGGGACATGGAAAATCACCTATTCAGGAACATATTCCAAACCTGGATGTGAAAGTGTCTTTTTACAGAAGCCAGTGATTTTCCCCACATATTACACTGTCAGAGGTGAAGCTCTTCTGACAGGACAGACCTTTGTTTGAAATCACAACTACCTGAATCTTTGGATGTGTTTTCCAGCTCTGTTTTCACTTTCCTTTTTTTCTACAAAGCTGTCTTTTAAGTGCTGCATGATCTAAAATCCCTCAAGGCAATCTGAGTTCCATTTCTTTCCTTCCTTTCTTTCTTTTTTAATTAGATACTCACAAAGTGCAGTGTCCTTTTCTTTTTCTTTTTTTAACACTTTATTTTTTTTTATTTTTTGGGGGAGGGGAGACTGTTCTGCAAACTGACACAGAGACTACATCTATTGTCTGATGCTATTGATCGACCAGGATGTCGGGGTGTGGAACCAACACTTCCTGAGAAGAGGATCCCTGATGAATGCTGACTGTATTAGGCAAGGATGACATAACATGACTCACAATCTTCTGTCAGCCCTATTGAATTCCAAGCTCTGTCACAAACCTGGCTGGCTAACCCCTTAAATTCTCAGGTGGTTCCTATTCCCCAGTTAACTTTGTTCTGCTATACCCTGTAAAGGTAGGTAACAGAGGCTTTAGGAAATGAGCTAAAAATCTGCTACTTGACCCATGAATTTTGTCTTCAAGTCTGAGGGAAGAAAGAAAATATTAAGCAAATCACCACAACTGAATAATCAGCTATCAATACAGGACTCAGGAAATTATACTTGTTAATAGACAACATATTTCTTGATAGTGTAAGCCTATGGTACTCACATTAATGAAGCACCAACTCCTTAAAACAACATTCTCTTTCCTAAGGGGCTACTATGTATCTTACTCAGGTAACTTAATTTCCAAGTGTGATTTTAAGGATTTTTTTTTACACCTTTATTTTATTTATTTATTTTTATGTGGTGCTGAGCATCAAACACATTGCAATACACATGGTAGGCAAGCACTCTACTACTGAACCACACCCCCAGCCCCAGATTTTAGGGTTTTTGCCCAAATATCTGTCATCACCCAACAAATGACCCTCTCTACTATTCTCCCAGCATAGTATATATTTAAGAAATATGACAGAAGCTGATAGGAGGCAGCCACTGTAGAATGCTACATGCTCTGAGCCTTTCCCAAGAACTGCAGCTAGAAACCCAGGGAGAACTACTTCTTTGTTATGAAGTAGTTCAGTCTCTTCATCTGTAATTATGCTTAACATTCGCAAAGCCAGTATGTCATGTGGACCTAGCCCCAAATAGTGTAATATTTACAAAAAACAATTTTCCATGCTATGTCAATATTTTGTGACATGAATATTTCTTGACATTATTCACAAATACCAAAAAAAGATTCAATTCATAGCACAAAGCAAAAATTATGAAAGTCATTCCCCCATCTTTTAATATTTCTGATACTTACAACTACACCCGTCTCTTCCTTCCTTTATAAGTCTACAGAAATTTCTCCAAAATCATCCCAAATTCTCCTGTTACTTTTTCTGCCCCTCCCGATGATATTTTTAAGAATTTCCTTTTTTATCCCGTCATAACTCAACACAGATTCCAACCTCACATGCCCAGGGTGTGAATTCCCTCCAGTCTGAATGTAGAAGTGGATATTCCTTCCTTTATTATCAAAGTCTAATTATAAAATAAACATATACTCCCAGCCTCCCTCCATTCTGCTGCTTCCTTTCTAGATCAGGGTCTGTCCTTTCCAGGAGCACAGAATGAGCAGTCCTTGACTCCAGGAAAATATCCTAGAACCAAATCCTGTGATCATTCACTTAACTGCTGACAGTAAGGCCTCCACATCTTTGCACAGCTGTCCTGTTCCAGCAGATAACTCTATTCAAAATTTAGACCCCTGTGTCTTAGCCCTTCTTCATCAATTCCTTAACTTCCTGCAGCACTGGTTTCCCAGTTTAACATTTAGAAGTAGAATTTCAACTCAAAGCTCGTCCAGCCATGGAAGCCATTCATCCCTCTCATTTCATAAGATACTTGATATCTTGGGAGGTAAAGTTAAAAAGCTATTTACCGATATGCAGTTACCAAGAGAATTTCCTATGTAGTCTAATTTACTGTGTTAAACTGAGTGTCAATTTTCTGAATTTTTAAAAGTAATCCAAAAGAAGTAAAAAGAAGTAATCCAAACCAAATAATAGTAAGACATTATTCTAATCTCAGGGGAGAGGCAACGTTTCCCTCCAAGTTTAGGATAGTATTCCAGGGACAATACTGATAACAATCTTCTAAATTTCTATGAAATTTCCAAACCATAAATACTGTGAAATTCTACTCTATGTTCTAGATGATGATCTACTCCAAAAGACACTAGACATGACATTTTACATTCTACTACTACAACAACAGAAAACTTCAGCTACCTCATGGAACTTAGTATAAAGCCTATATAACAACAACAACAAAAATTGTAAGAAACTTAAATATTCATCGAAATTTCTCAGCAATGTCAAAACATGAATCCTTATGAAACCCATGTAAGCCAGTACAATTATTGAATCCTTTTCCCATCCCTTTTGAGCATGCTTACTCTCATGGAAGTTCTCTCAATTTCAAACACTGATTTCTCTCTCCCTTTCTTCTCCCTCTCTGTACATGTATCTTTTCCATTCTGTAGCTGCCCCAAAGCCTGTCTCTTATAACTCTCAAAGCCTCCCCCCAAACCCAACCCATGCTCCTTTCCCTATTTCCTGCTTTCTCTTGTCCTAGACACATTGCTTCTTGCTCTGCTCTTTTCACTCTAAATCAGTCAAAATAATTTCAATGATGCCTGATTCTTTTCTCATTCATCGGCCTGATTCCCTTGAGAGTTTGATATTCCTATTTCTCTTATTACATATGAATAATAATACTCATCATAAAAGATTGGTTGTAAACTACAGGAAAAGATATATTTATGCATATCCTGGACACAGGTTTTTAAGAGTTTTTGCTTAAAGAAATAATAGTAGTGAGATGGGAAGTAGGATACCATTAGGCAAGAATCCTGCACTCTTCTGGGTGCAACCTCTCAATCTCCCTATTGCATTCCCACTTAACACCTTGAAGTCAGAAAGGAGTAGGGGAAAGGAGAAGGCTAAGGATGACAAGAAGGAAATTAGCAGTTTGGGAGAGGAGTAAGGGTACAGAGAGGAACAGCGGGGCTTAGTGTGTCTGCTTGCTTCATGAGCTGAACTGTGTATTTGCCAGGTGGTGAGGAGGGCAGAGGCGGCCACTGAGCTCCAGAACAGCTGCTCCATTCTCTCCTTCCACTCAACATTTGAGAGTCTGGGCAGTTTGGGGGCAGCCACGAGGGAGCAGCAGCAGATGGCTGCCATGCTCTGGAGGTGTACTCTTGAATGGTGAGGGCTCCAGTTACAAAACGCAGCAATATTTATATGCCTTAAGTATAATCTATGAGAAGGCTGAAAAGAGACACATTCATGGAAAATTATAATTTTAATTGGAATTTTTAATTTAGCTCTCTAATTTTAGTAGCAATTTTATATTATATATCAGCCATAGTACAGTTATTAATATTAAAGAAAAATAAAAATTTAAAAATATTTTTTGACTTCTCATCCAGGTCTTACATATTTGAAGCAGGGGTAAATAATCAAGTGACAAAGTTTATGAGGGAATTTTTCATATTCAATCCACAATGACTGTGAACTTAGACCATGTGCCAGTGAGAAGACCAGAATTTTCCATGGGCATTATCTTATGTGAAGAAGATGAAAGTCTTTTTTCCAAGTAAGGGGTGAAAGATCTCATTTAAAAAAAAAAAAGACCCAGGAAACAAAACACTAGATGTTCATTTCTGTTTAAATGGATGCCAATCCAATTCTGACCAAATTTTTACTCATTTCAAAATATGTCAGAAATTCTCCCAAAGAAAGGGACAGAATTGAGTTTCAGACTTTTTGTTCATTTGTTTTTAATGTGGTTTTGTGTGGCTGGTATTTTCTATTCAAAATTATTACAGCCCTCACAAATAATAGCTTATAATTCCATGGCATTTTAAAGTTCAACAACTATTTTCACACACAAAACTCTTGACCTTTAATTTTTTTTTAATAAAATAAGAACCACTATATAATAGAAAACTTCAATTCATAGATGAGGAAAGATTTCAGAGCAGTAGTGTACTGGCTGGAGTTGGCTTCCATACTGGAGAAGCAACATGTTCATAATCCTACAGCTGGCAACAGACATTACAACTAGGCTTTGTTCTAATGCTGGTAGGACCACTGTCCAACTGTCTTATGGAAAGGGCAGAAGTATTCATTACTCCAGGAAAAAAAAAAAATCCCATTGCCTGTCTTACGGAGTGCCTGAGAGTACCCACCATCCATCAACCAAACTGAAGCTCAGCCTCTGTCTCCTGAATTCACCCACTAAATCATTCACTTATGAATTTTAAACTGTGGCATTGAAATGATTAGTGAAGATTACTAACTTAAACAACGAGATAATTATTTGGTACTCTGCTATGAATCATTGTTACAGAACTAATAACTAAATAAAATTTTAATGTTGCTATCCTTGCCTCAAAGGTCCCTAAATTTCTTAAAATAAGATCAGCTCAATATTAGTTCAAGAAAATATCACAACACATATTAAGGTGTTTTGTAAAACAAATACTAGCTTATTCCAAATAAAAAACTAAAGAAAAGACTATGGTTAGGATAAAAGATGAGGGTTTTTTGTTTATTTGTTTGTTTGTTTGTTTCCTTTTCTTTTTTTCCAGTAAATAAGCTATAAGTTAAGGCATGCCTGTTCACTCATATTTTGAATGATTCAATACTACTGTTAAATTGTGGTTGTCTCTGAGGGTCATCTTTTCTAATAGACTGATACACTTAATCTTATTAATGTGCAGTTGTCATTAGGTCATTTCTTTACAGTGACTGAGACCAGTTACAATGTAAAATCCACACTTAAAATTGAGATAAAATTCTAAAATTTGCTTCTTATAGAAACCTTCTAAGATTTTGGTTCCCGTGCTCTCTATTCCTCAGGGAAATTCTGACATTCCCTCTTTCTGCCTTGGTGCAATCTACTCCCTACCCCCCTGGTATGTCCTGCCTTCCTATACCTTATCTAGAACATTCTAGAGCCATCAAAACAAATCTGACTTCCTTGAACCTTTCCTTTCTTCTAAACTCCATTCCTCTAGTATTCTTACCTATTTGAAATTCATTGTGTTCACCACCTTCTACTGTCCAAACAGTCATGAACTTTTCCTTGATTCTAATTCTCTGATATTCCTAAAAGCATGCACACAGGAGTCACATACATATTTATATATGTTCTTGAATTTCACCTGTGTTTCCACTAGTCAAGTGAAACACAATAAGTAAGTTATTGGTAATTTTAGTTTTTTATAAAATGGCCTTTCTGAGAGTCCTTAATTCCCAGGGTTATGATTAGGATCAAATGAGTTAATAAGTATAAAAGTCAAGGTAGGTGGAAACTTCAACTTAAGCCAGCATTTCTCAAAGTAGATTTCAAGGGATATGAGTTCTGCAAAACATTGCTTGAATAAAAGGGAGTTTGAAGTTAATACATTAAATTGAATCCAGTACATCTAATGTACCCATCTCAGTTGGTTGCAATGTACATTAGCACTTTTCAGGCTCTAAACTGTCTCACAGGAAAACAAAGCAAAAAAAAAAAATTGTCCTACCATCCCCTAAACTTATTTGTTCACAAAGCTTTTGTGTGCATATATAATAGCTATTTAAAAGCCAGCCAAATTGGTGTTCTAAGGAAAGTTTTGAGAAAATGCTGACTTGGACAAGAACTATAGTTTTCATCTTGGAAAATATTTCAGACTCAGGTTTCTAACAGTTTTAGTTTTTGTTTGTGTGTGTGTGTTGGGTTTTTTTTTTGTTTGTTTGTTTTTTTGGTTAAAGAGACCATCTCCAAACGTTCAGAGTCATCACAAACCCTGAAAATGAACCAAATTTTATCTCTTGGGTAGCTATGCTATGAGGTTAGCAGAATAGTACTGACTTTCCAAGGCTCATTATTTCTTAACAATAACTCAACAACTTTAAGGTTATGAAAATGTTCTGTTTTTCATGTGATGATTCAACAATTGCTTGTCCAGCCAGTAGCAGATGTGAAACATCATCTCAGGAGACAAGTTCAACACACAAATATGTGAAAATGTACAAAGAGTGGGCAGAAATTCTCAAGAGTCTCTAGAAATGGGTAAGCATAGCTGGTAGTTCATGAAGGAGGCAGAACTGGGATGTGGTCACTAAACCTGTGTTCTACTACATCCATCTCCAAAAATCAAATTCTTTACTTCTTTACAGTATTCAAGGTAAAAGGGCAATAAACACTTGTGCACTGATTGTCTCAGTGTCATAAGCTGAATGCAACCAAATCTGTGAGGGTACAGTGGGAATTCTGAATTCACTTTATTTTATTTTACTTTTTATGGGAACAAAAATAAGCTGAGCTTACCTTTATTGCCCATTTGTGGCTGGCTCTTCTCTAAGCTATCACATCCCCTAATTCCTCACAAATATAGACCTTAACTCTCCTTTTATTTTCACGGAATAGTATTTTTCCAATAAATTAGTATTTCACAAATCACATTAGTCATTTCTACTTATCCTCATTTGAAATTAATATACCTAATAGGACATCAAGCTTTCCTATGACAGACCCCTATTTAAAAAAAATGTGTTATGAAATCATGCTTTTGTGAGAGCAAAAGTAATGTCAAAGTCCTTGCAACAATTTTTATATTTTTTTTAAAAACAACTGTCAGCTAAATTATTAAGTCATTATTATTTTCTTCCATTTTATTTCAGTTTTCTTAGGCTGGAAGTAGTCATATTTCTTTATAATAAATACCCCAAATTTTATCAACCATAAATGGAAGACCTCTGAATCCTTAAACATCATGAGGTGTAGCACCATCTACATAGATAAATGAGGTCATAAACATATTAGGATCCCTTTTAATTCTGAACAAAAAAATAAGCAGAGAATTACATTCTAACCTAACTCTTGATATCTAAAATATCCAATTAGGAAAAGAAATGGATCTGGAAGAAATTTTAGTGAATAACTATAGCAAATTCCTGATTTTATAAACATGAAAATTGAAGCTCTAAATATTGAGTAACAGAGTATGAACCCATCTGAGGCTTAGTCTTCTAATTCTCCATTTTACCTTCCACATTTATCATAGAGCTCCCCAGGATCTCTCTCTGAAGAGTGAGGTATTGATTCCAAACTGAACAAAGCTTTAGGAAGGGATGTTTAACTCTTATATTTAATGTAGAATATGTTTTAGAAAAAAGAAAGGATTGCAAATTTCTGCAACTTCACCTGGAGCCAAGGGATCTCTAACCTCAGTGAAATAGTATAGGAAACTATACCAGCTTCTGGCTGTTTCCCTTCCCTCAGTCTTGAGGAAAGATGTCACATGTCCCATTAGAGTTTTGGCTCAGTTGAGAGGTAGAGCAACTTTGTTTTGTGTAATTTCATGCTCTAACTAGTAGTAAAGGACCTCAACCTACAGCTGGGGGCTACATGCTTTATTCAGATAATATTTCAGTTCTTAGTTATAATTCTTTTGTATTTTGTATATTTTATATAACACTGAAGAGCCCTCTGAGCTTTTAAAAGTACCCTAGCATATAGAGTGCACATTTATTTTAGTAAATCTGCCATTAAAAAAAATATTCTTTACCCATTATTTTTCTATTCTAGAGTATCATTTTATGTTTATGACCTTATTTAACCTACTTAGTCTACTCATCATGGCACAATTGTACTCACTTTGCTCCTCACAAGGTTAAAATTAGGATTAACATACCATTTATGCTTATTTTATTACTTTATTATTCTCATAAAAGTCTAGAAGGACCATCTTCCTTTATCCTTCTTTGATATTCATGTAAAGAGACATTTTCTAATTTATATTATTTTCTTCTTTAAGATACCTTATATTCTTTCATTTGTCTTTTCCAATTTGACCTCTATCATCTTTTTTTTTTCAGGTTTCTTTTTCTTTCTGAGTTATTTTCATTATTACTTATCCAATTAAGCTCTTTTCTCATTTTTGTACTACTAACAATTTTTAATATCCCATTTTTCCTTAATAAACCATCAAAGTCCCTCAATACTAGTAGATTACCCCAGGAAACTCCCTCCATCTGGATCTAGATAACCAAATTTAGCTTCTCAATTACTAATTGGATTCAGATCTGATGTGACATAATTATGTATGTTTTTAAAATAGTAAAGCAATTATTTTACTTACTCTAATGAACAGTCTGGAAGAATCTATTGGTTATTATTCTTGATGAGAAAAATCAAATCTATTAACTGAAATTCACTAAATCTATTTCTTCTTCCCCACTTTCTCACTTGTTTGTTCACTTATTTTTTTTTCCTATTATGATAAATGTTCCATAGTAAATCCCTTTAAATAAGTTATGGAAGAAGTCTAGAACAAAGAAAATGACTAGTTGAAGGAGAAAGAATCAGACAATTAGATAAAATAGAAATGAAGTTAATTACAGTCTAATTCTTAATTATAGCTAATTCTTAGTTACCAAATTCATGGATCCACTTTTTCTCCAGCCAATATTAACTATGCTGCCAGAAACATACTCCTAAAGTTTGAAGATAGGGCTCTCTCTTGAAAAACTCATTGTATCTTAAAACATACTAAACATGTTCTCCTGGTTTTTGAGACCCTGTAAAATTTAACTTGGAGTCATTTCCCTTCATGTCTCACATGTCCTCTGATCAGGTTATCCTCTGCTCTGGAGCATCTCAGGATCCCTTAGTTCACAAAAGAAATGGCATCTTTTTTCACCTCCCTATGGAAAGCATAGAAAACAGTGTTCAACCACATCATCGCACTTACATTTGCATTATGAAGTCCTTGAATAGGCAGGATAGTTCTGCCCATCCAATGGTACTGTTCCTCAATCATAAGAGGCTACTCAGAAACTCTAAGGCCCTCTGGAGAACAGGAAGTTCTGCAAATGGTGTGGATAGGAAGAAGAACCAGTGGTTACAGTACACCAACTCCTATAGAATCTTACCTGGCCCCATACATCTATTTCCCTGCTCCCATGTATGATTTTGAACTTCCCTAGGTTTTTCATCTGCCTAGATTACATAGGCCTGGTCCTTGGATATCTTTATAATGTAACCATCATGTCACAGAGGACCTCCAATAGATCACTATTAAATCAAGTGGAAGCAGTATTTGAAAAGTTTGGTCTTTACTCTGATGTTCTGAATAGAGAATATCTGTAAAAAGAGATGACTGCACCAGGATAACTTTTCGGTGCCCATTCGGTAAACCCAAAATATGTTTTTATATTTTAAAATGTTTGCTCTATGACTTATATGATTTGGAAAAAAAAAAAAAACAGAAATTTGATCAAACTTTTCAGCAGCATTTCATTTCATTAAATCAGTCTTTACCCCATACCTGTAATATAGTATCTACCACGTGGAATTCTGATTACACATTTGGCTTTTGCAGTAAAGGATCAATCAAATACATATATATTATATTGGGACTTCCTTGACTTGCTTGGAATGCAGAAAGAAATAATTCCCCAGGTTTCCCATTTTTCCATTTTTTTTTTTTAGGAATTTCTGTTCTGGATAAAGTCAACCATTTTAAACCAAAATTATTAGATTCACTAATTTAATAAAGGAACAGCTTTTATATGATGAAGGATAACAACATAGTCCTGAAGTAGTGATTGATTGAATGGAGTTGAAACTGTTTGAGGGAAGACCTGTTTGCTTAGGAGTCATGCACTTTCTTTTTGCCTCTATGTCCCTGTTTGCAGATTTGCTTGCATTTGAAAATACTTTCTTATATTATCTTTCTATCTATCTATCTCTCTATCTATCTATCTCTATCTCTATCTCTAAATATATATTTATATCTATATCTATCTATATATTTATCATCTATCTGTGTATAAAAGTCCACTGTGTGAAATAATAATTATAAAAATATCTCCCTTTCCTACAAGTATGAAAGTCGGTTCCCTGAGTTCTTTCTCTACATTCTGTTAGAACTTTAAATACTAAGCTAGCCTGCCTTTGTACTCTATCCTGAAAATCTTTTGTTTGCCTTCCTTTCCAGTAAGAAGACGATTAATCTTCAAAGCTGTATTTTTGTTTATTAGATGCTAATTTATTCTTTTCAAAAAGTCATTTTGGTGTCATTATTTATATTTCTGTTTATGAGCTAGCAGACATTTTGAATAAACATTAAGATGATTAAATTTTAACCACATTCTTGCCAAGTCCTAAGTAGACCCTCGATAAGCACTAACTGAGCATATCGTGAATAATATCCTGATTCGAACCAAATTATGATTGTCATACTTGTTTTACACTTAATATGTGTCAGGCTATGTTACAGGACCTTTATAGATGCAATTCATTTATATCAAGAACACTACGAAGCAGATATGACAGTTTCTATGTAGATAAAGAATTTGAGACCAATAAAGGTAAAAACAACATGATTGGGGCCACACAACACATGAAAGGAAGGTCAGAATTCATCTTTTGGACTTTGAGATCTTGTTCTTGGCCATTATATTATGATGCATTTAATATTTATAATAAGCCCACTATTCTACTTAGCAGATGGGAAAATTGAGGCTTAGCATTCTAGACTTCATCAAAAGTTACTTTTCTATGGAATGACCCAAGAAAAAGTTAAATCAAATTCAAGGAAGCCCCTTTCCTACTTGTCACTCTTCCAATTAACATTGTGCCAACTAATTGTGGTTGAGACACAAGTGTGGAATTACTCTTCTTCACTATTTTTATTTATCTCAAAATTATTTGCTAAAGAAAAAGAAAAAAAAATATAACTAATAACATTTTATGCATGTCTCATTCCTACAATAATCCAGAAAAATCGGCTCTGGTTGAAAAGTATAAAAAAGTGAGCCCTGAGTTATTTTGGGCCCATCCAGTCACCTCAATACAACTTCTCCCTGTGGACTCAGCAGCATATGGCTGTGCTTCTCACGGTTCAGGCTCCTCTGTTTATTCTGAACCTCTAGGTTACAATATGTTTTGTAATCACTAATAAGGACCACCTGTCTCTTGAGAGATTCCACCATATAAAAATAGAGACCTAATTGTTCAAATTCATTCTCAGATAGACAATACGTACTTCGTGTGTGGACCAAGATTACTGAATAGAATACCTAAATGAAAATAAATTATACTAACTGATTATAATTGCTAAATTAAAAACATATGTCCTTTATATAAAAAGAAAAAAGAGACAATAATATTTGGAACAATAAAGGCTATGCTTTGGAGGATATGAAATGCCTTAGACATTTTCCAGAGAAAAAGAATAATCTGCTGGTTTTAAAAATTTATTCAGCTTACTAAAATATATTCAGTCCAAATTTGCTGCATTCAAGTATGCTTAACCATATAGTCTCTTGTGTAAAATCATGTTTAAATTCAGCACCACCTCCTCAAAAAACAAACAAACAACAACAACAAAAACCCTGGCTTTAAAAACAAGCAGAATTCAGTTTAGTAAATACAGCCATTTACTGAAGTTAAATAATAATTTTAAATAATTTTATAATAAATACATTATACACAAAAAGTTTTATAATAAATAAATTAACACAAAATGTTAGCAAATGCTAACATTGAGAGTATAAAACCAATTGTAATTCTGGTTTAATAGAATAAGAAGAAATAATGTATATGGAAATAAATTCTCCTCTCAGTACCTCGATTTGCTCCCTACCACAATTCCCATCAGGCCACATAGGAACTTGTCCCTAGGCTTCCACTGCAAAACTATGTCCACACCTTCATCAGCACACCTTTCTCGCTACAGGAGAACTATTGGTTTGAGGGTCTGTCTCCCCTTCTAATCTGGGACTGCCCTGTGAGCAAAGACCCACAGCCTCTAGTTTCAATCCCTAGCAACTTGTACAAGCACAGAATGAATTTAACAAGCCTGTTAAAAATAGCTGCCTGTGCCTCTTGTCTGCTTGAAACGTTGTACTCTTTGATCACAGACTGGTGGCTGCAATAAATAATGCTTCATTGTGTACTTAAAATTTGCTGAAAGAATAGATTTTAAGTGTTTTCACCACACACACACACACACACACACACACAAATGAATAGTATGAGAGAGGATGGATTTGTTCATTAGCCTCCTTTAAAATCATTCCACATTGTAAAAATATATCAAAATACCACATTGTACTATATATAATATTAGTCAAATAAAAATAAAATTTTAAATGTGTTTTAAGAAAGTATTGCATGGTTTAAACATAAAAACTTGAAAAATAACACACACACACACACACATACACATAACTGCCTACGTGATAATTTCTATTCACAAAATACTATAGAATAAACAATGTGTTTACATTATGTAAAGTTTACTTTTTAAGGTAAATATCAACTATCAAAGATAGGCAGAAACAACTAACTGTGGGGACAAAAGATTAGCATTTAAGTGGAAGATTCTTGGAATTTTATAAAGCAAACTCAAGTACTTCTTCTAAAAGGACCTTCACTTCCCTACTCAAAGCACTTATTGTCACATCTCTCACTGATCCCATAAAATCATGAGATATGGAGTAATTGTGTGCCAGGCACTTATTATGTTATTTGTTTTAATTCTTATTATAACCATATAAGGTAGTTGCAATTACTATTTCCATTTTACTGATGATGCAACTCAGGCAAAGAAATTGGTGCCTTGCCTAAGATCTAAGCATAACTTTTAAAAACCAGTAGCTTTCCAGGCAGGTATCTGATCCATCTTCCAAGGATAGTTTGTTTGCAACAATAGTCCCCAAAATTCAATCCATGATTTATAACTCTCTCCACAGCCTCATTCACTGTTCTCTTCTGAGAGTTGCATTTTCACAGTTTCAGTGAAAGTAGCACTACGGTATAGTTACAAATGATCATAATCATGCACGAGAAATAATTCTTACAAATTGTTTTGATATATTTTATGAACGATAACATGATCGTAAACATAAAACTTTCATGCATCATTAAATGTACATAAAAGAGCAGCTTGAGATTCAATATGAAGTTTTATAATAAATACATTATACCCATATAGATGTGTGTGTGGGCACTTTGTGAATAACCATTTTAGGTGTCTTATTACTATATACTAGTGCATGTATTTCTTAAACACTGAATTTTGTTATGGGAATCCTTAATCATAAGAATGTAATAGGCAATTTTGGCTTTAATAAAAGTCAGAGAAATGTAGCTTCCCTCTTTAATCCCTTGTCAAATTTTGTCATGTTGAATAATTTTACTTCACATAAATCTACTTCCAAATGAACATTTGACAAAAAGTTAATAATTTTCATGTAATTAACAACTTATGGAATTTTCTATGCATGTTTCAGTAAATCAATTTGGATTCAGAACAATGTATGTTTCATGAAGCACTTACATGCAGTAAATTGTAGACACATTGTCTTACATACTGCAATAGTTGGAAACATGAGCTGTCTCTGCATGGCTGAATGCAGAGCTATGATAATTATCAAGAAATCATTTCAAAGAAACTATAAATCATACTCTAGTTTTATTTTTTTCTCATTATCTACTTCTTTGCTGAGAATACCATGACAGATGCTGCCAAAACGTATTACTTCAGGAGACATATTTGGACCTACAGAAATAGAAATTTGTAAAATACTAACTGATGTCTTTTGAATGGGTTCAAACACAAGAAAGCCTATGCACCTCCCAACAGGATTGCCATAGCTTAGAGAATCAAGAAGGGGAGACACTTTTCATTAGAAGAAAGGGTGAATTATTTATACATTTGAACAACAGAACAATGGAAGATGTTCCTAGTTTAGTAGAAGCATTTTAAAAGCATCTTAATATCTACAGAGGAAGCATTGCTGCTGTTGTAGTGATTCCTTGGCCACTTAAATGTCTCAAAACAGTCCTATGTTTCTGAGGAAAAGAGGCTGTATGAATGAGTTCCCATTCTTAACCAACACCTCTGGGCACACTCTCTATACCCAAAGAAGCCACATGCCCTGATATAGCAAGAGCTGTTAAAATGTGAAATAACTCTTAACCCATTGGTAAACAGATGCTGCTCCAATATTTCCCTCTACCTTAAACCTTCCCTACCCTGCCATGCCCAATCCAGTGCTCTGCTCCCTGCGATTTCCGGAGCCTCCCTTATCCATAAAGTTCTTTATCCAGAGCACTTTAGAATTGGTTGGTACAAGTACCTGATGGTTCTTGCCCAAGTCCCTAAAGATAAATGCCTCTAGGAGTACTTTTGGGCTGCCCACTAGCCAGGCACACCTGCTAAAACTCCTCTCTTCTGCCATCCACTTATGTCATCCTCACTGGGTCCCTGCCAGACACCTGCAGAAAGATCTGTAGCCTCAGGAGGAGCATGGTTCTCTAGCACGCAAATGTCCAGCTACCTTTCACAACACCCAAAGGCCCTGGAATCCTGCTTAGGAAGCTTAGGCCAGGGTTCTCCAAGTTATCCTCATATGGCTACTTACAAAGCTATAAAATCCGTGGTGCTTGGACTGAGATGTCTAAGGTACACAAAGGTACCAGGCAGCAGTAAGGGATGCATGATAATCTGAAGATCACCCTGCACACATCAGTTTCCCCTAGTGTTGTAACTCAAAAAGGTAATATAAATATTGAGTATGATTTACTTCCATCCATCAGGTATAGCCATTAGGTAGGTGTCACCTTATGATGTGGCAAAGGTAATGTACACATTTGTTAAAGTCCAGACTTGACAAATTCACTACACATTTTGCCACTCCCACCCCATCTCTCTCTCTCTCTCTCTCTCTCTCTCTCTCTCTCTCACACACACACACACACACACACACACACTCTTTTTTCTCTCTCTCTAGCTCTCTCTCTTTCTTTCTCTCTCTCATACACACACACACACACACACACACACACACACACACACAAAGTGTGCAAAAGACATGAACTAGCAAGTTCAGAAAAGGGCAAATTTCTCTAAGCGTATAGCCAAAGAAAAGATTCACTAAATCTTTATAGATATTAGGAGTTTTTTTTTTCTACAGAGGTTGAAGTTATGTATTTTAAAAGAAAGCATCCCTCATTGAGAACCATATGTATTAATGCACGTTTACATTGATACTTGCTTTTAGATGAAGCTGATTGGTCCAGTGCCCGATGACTTTGTACTCTGTACTTTTATTGGTTATTTGATACTGGAAGATATCATAACGTCCGGGAGCATCTCCGTTTTCATTAAAAGTGACAGGCGTACCAGCACTGCCTATAAACGTTTAGAAAACAGTGTTAATAAAGTTTAAATAATATAGTTCATTGGGATTATATTTTCTCTAAAGAAGAATGGTAGATAAAATATATTATGTGTTTTAAGTGATACGAAGATTGTAATCCATACAAGGTCATTCTTGATAGCAATAATATATTTTAAATGAAAATAAGCCAGATGTACGAATAGGAATCAGATGTGCTTTATTATGCACATTAGAAAGTAAATGATGAGCATCCAAGTTAGGCAATGTACAGAGCAGCTAAATAAATATAAGATGATAGACTGAATATTCATTGCTTGCTACAAGAACAGTAGTTAATAGAGAAAAATGTAAATGTCTTGAAGCATGACAGCTATTGTACAATACGAACTACAAACAGCAATTCCAAATTGGCAGGAGGAGATTCCAGCCAAAATCCTTGGAGTTTGATTTCATCTCAACTTCAAATCCACACACAAGCTGTTGCCCTTTCTAATTCCTCTGCCTCTGCTACCTCTGCCCAGGAGAATATCACCATGGGCTGCTACTGGGAACTACTCAATGGGTGAGGCAGCAAGCGGTGGGAAATTCCATCTCTGCTCAGATCACAAAAGTCCCTTGATTCACAGGGATAAGTGTGACAGTATTAGAGCAGCACAGGATGCAAAAGATGCAGTCTTTCCTAAACTCCATTTCTCTCTGAAGCTTTCATCTTTCCTCTTAATAGCTTCGGCTCACTTTTACTTTCCATCTTATTGACTCTTCTATAATTCCAGGTGTCTTAGTGGAAAGGGATCACCACCCCAGTGTTGTCTTGCTCCATCCAGCCTCACTCTACACAGACTTTCTGTTCTTTTAACAGCCTTTAGACCCCTTCATCTTCATGAATTATTCTTTCCTATCTCAACAAATTCACCTGACACCCATCCTTTTTCTTGCTGCCTATCTTCTCTCTACAGGCTCCCTTCCCTGAATTTCTCCTTTGAAGATATTGGATTTAATTTCTCTTTTGTTCTAGAAAGAAACTTTCCTCTCCTTGCTATCTCTTTTTCATATTATATTCTCCAAAATCATATATTATTCTAAATACACCAACTTATATATTTCCATCTGATAATGAGTTTATTTTATATGTACAGTTGTTGTTTACCTAATGATCAATAATTACAAAATTCTGAAACATTTATCAGGCTAAATAGGTAAAATTATCAAAAAAGATTGTAACTTTGCAAATAATTACCATCACAACAGCAATTAGAATATTTAATGAAAATGTTTAATATCTGTTTTCTTGATTTTTTTCTAAAATTAGAAGATGAAGTCACTAATGAAACCACAGATCCCTGATATTCTTAAATACTGCTTAGCCAACAAGAGGTAGCACAGCCTAGAGGAAAGGTCACTGATCTGAGGGCTAACTCCATTCCCCATTTACATTCACAATTTGTGTATGTCTCTTTTTTCATTTATAGTAGGAACTTAACAATGAATATAATATATTTTTGAAGTTGCTAGAGAACAGTACTCATGCACATCATCATTCTTTTTATTAATTCATGGAGGAATTGACTTTATGAATCAATGGAAGACTGAGGAATTAGGGGGGAAGCAGGAGCTCTCTAATCAACCAGTATCATCTTACCACTTCTAGATACTCAAGTGGAAACCCATTTGCTTTTCTTAACCAACACCTTTACCAACTTCTAGTGTGACATTGAGGTGGTTAACCTCTTAAATCCTAAGTTTCTTCATCTACAAAGTGGGAGTAAGAGCACTTTTCTCTTAGAAATGTTGTGAGAATTAAAAGAATCAATTCTTATGAAGTGTTTAAACTAATGCATGAGATAATTAAATATTTTGATTCAGTAAATATTTAGATTTAGATTCAGTAAACACCAGTGCATGTAGATAAAAAGAACAGAGGCATCTTTAAATGATGCCTCAACAAAAAATTATTGAATTTCCAATGGTGAAGATCTGACTAGAAAAACACACATTATGAATTTCACACTATCATCAATTCCTGACATTTATATATCACTTTGAAAATTTTGAATGTCACATTCTCTACTGAATAAAATGATATTTAATTTTCTCTAAGTAGAATTCCCAACGTTGTCACCTCCTTGACCAAATGATTCCTCATCTCCTACAATAGCAGTTTCTAATCATTATGCCACAATGATACTCAAGATGGAAGAAAGTCACTTGTGTAACACACTCCCATGAATATACTCTGGGTTCTACAAAATTTCTAGTGGAACAGATGTTTCTATAACTCTTTTCTCCAGTTCAAGAAAGCCTACTGGAAAGCAAGTGAACAAAGGCTACATTATCACAAAAATATAATTCCCAACTTTGCTACTTTACATATCATTTGTAGCATCAAGTTACACTAAATTTGACATGGAATTTAGGGGAAATATATAATTAGGAGTATGAGTTCTGGAATCAGATTGTGGGGTTCAAAGCCCCAGTTCTGCCATATGTAACTATTTTAAGTTCTTAATTTCATTATATTGCACTTCAAATATGGGCTAATAGTAATTCCCATCTCAGAGGAATATGTAAGTATTAAATGAACCACTCTATGTAAAGAATATTATATAAATATTTTATATAAATATTTATATAAATATTATATAAATACTTTAACTGTATCTTTTCATTTTGTTGGTACATTATAATTATACATAATAGTACAATTCACTGTTACATATTCAGACATGCAAATAATACACTTTGTTTAATTTCATTGCCTAGTACTACCCCTATAGTAAATATTATTCTTTTTTTTCCCACACCAATGCTATTTGAACCCCCCCACACACCCTTATTGATGTAAGAATACTTGAACTTCTCAGGGAGCAAATACGGTTTTCACAATATCTCTCTTATTAATCTTTATACTGTTTTAACAAAATGCCACATAACCTAAAATCCCATTCCCTGCATCACCATGCTCTACTTGCCATACTGCCTTTGCATGTGCAGTTCTAAATCCCCTTCCTGCTTCTTCCTAATCATTCTTGTTCATTCCATTCCTCTGAGATGTGGCTCAAGGGTCAAGCTCTTGTAGAGCATGATCTTCCAGACCTGAAGCCAAGACTCAAGTACCACTTCCATTCACTTTACTCTGCATATTTTTATTATTGATTACATAGATAACTAACATCCATTCAACAGATATTTATTGAGAGCCTACCTGGTGCTCAACACTGAGTTGATTCTGCCTTCCTCACAAAGCCACGGTCTCCTTAGTAAAGGTGGAATGTATCTATTATCTTTGTAAGCACTGCACCAAAGACAGTGTTCAATATTGAGCAATCAATCAATAAATTACAGGCAAGCATAAAAGGAGCACTCCCTCATGCTCTCAATCAAAGCCATGCTCAACCTCTTCATAATATTATGAACTTCAAAATAATAAATATATAAATAGGGCTGGGGATATGGCTCAGTACTTAAGTGTCCCTGCATTCAATCTTTGGTACCATAAATAAATAAATAATAGTGTGAGCTTCATTTGTATCATCTCTCTTCTTTTATATTCACAAATGAAGAGATCAAATCAGTCCTTTACTCATTGTTATCAATGTGACATTAGAAACCAAAGCAAAACTTTGGCATATCTCTAAATGAGCCCTGAATTAATTTCTGGTAGCTGAAGAAGTTTTCATTGCTGATTGCTTTAGCATCTTGTTTTTTTTAGAATATGTTTTTTGGTCATGGGCTAGACTTGCAGTTGAATTACATCAAGCCTCTCACATAGAGAACTGACTCTGTTACATATTGATGTATCTCAAACTATTGCCCTGGTACTCTGGTCTATGTAATAAAGACATGCAAATAATATACTTTGTTCACCCTTGAATAGACATGAAGGACTCATTGATGGTTTACTACTTTATACATGTTTGTTGTCTTTTAAAAAGATGATCTTTTTTACTGAAATTAGCCACTCTGTGAAAAATAATTAAGGAAGATTTTGTCTAGGACAAAATCAAATGGTAAATGACTCTGAATATATTTATTAATTTATCATAACTAAATTACTTAAGTAAATATAAAAAATAAATTTGAACAGGAATAATCATATATATATAGTATATAATATATAGAATTATATACATATAATACTATAAATCATGCTCCATCAAATTTTCTTGTTTTACTCCTTTCCTTTCTACACTTTAGGAATCTCATTTTTAAGTGCATTAAATTTTTAAAATACTTTTTCATCCATGTATGCTAGTAAGAAATGAAAATAAACTCATGAAGTTGTGAAGTAATTTTCACTAGTCAGGTACTGCCCTCAGGGTCCACACATCTCCTGGAATATTTTCTGTACAATAAGAAATGTATGGGAAAATTATATTTTTATTACTAGGCATCTCAAGAACTTGCAATGTGGTTGTATAGGAAAAATTATAAAGATTTTATTTGAAAATGCTGGGTCTTTTGAGTTTTATGTGGGGAGAGATTATGGGTTTGGGATTCAGGTACTAAAGTTTGATTTCTGGATCTGCCAATTACCTATGTGATCTTGGCAAGTTACCCTCATTAGGCCTCATTTTTCATCTGTCAAGTTTGCATGATGACCCCAACCTCTCTGGGCTATTTCAAGGAATACATGAGATGACACTTGTAAAGCATTTATTGTGAGCTTGCATGCAATAAATAGCAATGAATGAAAACTATCATCATCGTTATCCTTTCCTTTGCCATTACATGTATGTTCCCTTGGTCTACATTTTCTTCTTTCCACAATGCAAAAAGCAATACAAGAATAATTCATTCACCTCCCTGTGCAAAAATTACACTTTTATATATTTATAAATGTAAGCTTCTCTATTTATTTTCAAATTTACTACTTTCGTTCCCCCTTCTCTTTGCTACCCAAACTTCATCCATTAGCCCATCACCACCTCCAACATTAGACAAGCAGGAAAATGTAAGAAAATATAAGAATTGTGAGATCAGTTAATTTAGCATTTTTAGCAACCTTAGATAAAGAATGACTGTATGAAATTTAAGGCATTGACTAAAATGCAATGGAAAAGAGCAATTTTCAACAGAACCTCAGTTATTCATGTTCTTCTTTTCCTTATCTTCTTCATTTTGTCAAGTATTTATTGCAACCAATAATCATTACTGTGTATTTGAAAAACTCACTTCATAGTTTACTTATTTAGGAATCAGTCTGATTACTCTGACTCACATCCAGGATGCAGCCCCATTCATTGAAGACTTGAGTTTCTGACTCACCGTATTCTTCATCCACATTCCTGCTGTTCTTTCTGGAATTCTTACTACTCACCTGAGTGACTCAACATCCTGGCCTCTGCATTAACTGATTTCACTTAGAATTTTCTTTTCTTTTTTTATAATGTCTTATAATCTATGATCATGATCACTCTTAAAATTGCCCCATACAATAATGATGTCATTTACAAACTTTTCCTTCTGGACAACACTTTTTACCTCTACTACAGAAATTCTATGTGCCCCTAAACTTACCAATTCACAGATCACCCTTTTTGTCACCATATCTCACCCCCCCACCATGATACTTTCTCTCCTCTTCTTTTACTACATGAGTTCCATGATCTTCCTTGCCTATACCTTTTGTTTTCATGTACTTCTCTCTGTTCAGTTTTATTCTTCTACCAATCACAGTCATGGTTAAACTAAATTGTACTCAAGTAGCTGAATGTTGTTAAAGAAACAAAAACTCTACTGTCCGGAAGGACCAGACTCTGCTGAGGCAAGTGTTGTACCCAGGACATGACAGAGGGTGTCTGTCTCCCTAAATTTTACATGCAGGTAACTTGTATGCTTTATCTAATGAGGAAGCTGCTATCTGATCTTACCTTAAATTTGCAACATCAGATTTCACATGTGCAATCAACATGGCTTTGTAGTCCTATCATACTTTGCCAGTCAGACCTCTTCTTTCTGGATATTTGACTATTTAGCATCTTATTCTCACTCCTTACATGTTCAACACATTCCATTCCCTGTCATTTTATCTTGTTTCACACATTCTTACTGAGAAAAAAACAGCAATAAGACAGAAATTCCCCTGTCACTCCACTAGAAAACCTGCATCCACATTTTTCTTTAAAGAGAGAGTGAGAGAGGAGAGAGAAAGAGAGAATTTTTAATATTTATTTTTTAGTTCTCGGCAGACACAACATCTTTGTTGGTATGTGGTGCTGAGGATCGAACCCGGGCCGCACGCATGCCAGGCGAGCACGCTACCGCTTGAGCCACATCCCCAGCCCCACCTGCATCCACATTGGTACCCTGTTTTCCCTGCTGTTGCAACACACCTTCCTGATCCAATCAAAGGCACATTCCTTCCCTGGTGTCCGGCCTCATCCGCTCTCACCCTCTGCACCCTTAGGTCCATAGCTAGCTCTTTATTTTACATCAACAAATTTAGAATTTCTGTAGAAGTATACCCTTAAATTTGGAAATGAGTTCTAATAGTTCTCCTCTTTTTATGAATGCAAGCAAACAAATCCCATTACTCTAATCCCAGTCCCAGCTAGCTACTGCCTTCATTTCCACCTCCTTCAGAACAAACCGGTGCTTACTATTTTCTTATTTCTAACTCTTCAACCCATTTTAATTCCAAATTTAACCTCCTACCTCCATTGAGTTTTGAATTGGAATGTCCATTTCTGAGTGCACTATTCCAACTATCTGCATTTCCACTGTGTTGTTTTATAATTATCTTAAACTTCACATTGCAATCTTCTTACTCAGATACCATACTTGATATTTACACATTTCCAAACATGAAGAGTCATGTAATCTGTCTCCTCTTAGTCAGCACCTATTGGCCATTCATTCAATCAAGTCAGAACATAAATCTATACCCCACGACTTACAGTACCACATTTGAGGTGAAGTGTTGTGAACTCTGGACTTCAGTTTGTAACAATATATCCAAATTGGTTCTTTACCACACTCATGCAAGATGTTAACTGCAGAAACTATGTAAGAGGGTATATATTATACTGTATATTTTATCCACTCAGTTTTTCTATAAATTTAATTTCTCTTAAAATATCTTTAAAAGTAAAACAAAAAAGGAGAAATCAATTATTACAATATATTTTGTATGAAAACCAATATACGCAAAATATCATGTCAAACTATAAATAATATATGAGTATTAAAGAGGTAGCTTTCACCTTTTCTCCTAAGTCTCCAAAATCCTAGGCATATTTTATGCTTACAGCATATCACAATTTGAATGAGCCTCATTTCAAGTGCTCAGTTGCCACCCATGGTTACTGGTGACCATATTAAAACAGCACTATAATACTGTCTACAGGGCAATTCAACTGGCCTCTACTCCAATTGTACTGAACCCTCTTCACTAGTTTTTCCCCTAAAAGTATATGGGTTCTCCCAAGTCTGACCTAGGACTCAGGGGATGCCAGATCGCAGGAGTGAAAATTTTAAAAAGGCAAACAAACACATGCCATATCTGGTATAAACAGATTCTGTCTCCAAAACATCCACAATTTTCCCATTCCATTTCCTTTCCCACTAGCTCAGTCCAGACTACCATGCCATCTCTCCCTGCCCTAGCCAGTACCCTGCATTCACACTTATCAACAGCAAGGTAGTTACTCTCTACCCTGGAGCCCAAGTGATACTATGAAACAAATCAAATCATGTCACTCCTCTTCTTAAAAACCATTTGCCGGATTGCCATTTCACTTATAATAAAATACAAAAGACTTATGATAGCCTTTAAGGCCCTCTCATTCTTTGATTTTTTGTATTGTATCCATACCTGTTCTGCAAACATGTAAAGCTTGCTCTGTCTCAGGGATTTTGCATTTTCTGCTCTATGTTCCAGTGTTCTTCTCCCGTGGATCACCTCACTGGCTACTTCTCATGATTATATTCCAACTCAAATATCACAAAGAGAGGACCTGTCAAATAATTATAAGTAATAAAGCCTGTCACTCACTATTACCCACATTATCTATTTCTTTCATAGTATTTGTGGGTATCCAAAATATATCATGGATTTAACTGATTATTAAATATTATTCAATTATATGCTATGACTGTGGAGACATGTTGACCATCATATGTGTACCAAAGGCTACTGGATGAGCATCTCAATCTACAGTCTCTCCTGGGAACAGAGTTAGGCTATATGGCCAGTCATTGTACTTAGATATGGCCAAATGATTAGTTATAGTCAATCAAATATGAGAGGTGATATGTACTACTTAGAAGGATCTTTAAAAGCCCTCTAAGTGGTCCTCTGTGTTCATTTCTCCTTCTGGGTGGCTAGAATGAAAATGGCATGCAGGATAACCTAGAAATCTGGTCTACCTGGTCAAATGGCAGAGCTTTGCATTAGCCTGCATCCCAGAGTATGTGCAGAAGGTCTGTGCTACTAGTTCATCCACCATTTACCCATTGCTATTATGTGAGTTCAAAACAAACTTCTGTTTGAGTCATTATAGGTCAGGAATCTTCTTACAGCAGACAGCCATAACCTCTGAGTATCTAGTAAAGTAGAACTTTAATTAATAACTACTAAATAAATCAGTATAATTATACTAAGTCTGGAAATGAATGCTTCACTTATGGACACATTATAAAGTTTTAAGAACTCTGCAGAGTTTTATAACTGGCCAACAAAAACACAGGAATGGATGAGTAATTGGCTTCTGATTCTCCTTAAGAATTAAGACAGATTACTGCAATGTAGAGACACACACACACACACACACACACACACACTACAAGGTGGAATGAAGAATTTGCAGTCATATTCCACAGTTTCAGGTAAAAAGTATCCATGTTTATTAACCATGGCTAAAGCACTCACACAATTGAATGTTTTCATAAAAACTACATATACAGATATTTAAAATATGTGTCAAATTTTAGTTTGAAATGACTTTATTTGACAATTTGGGTATGTAATGAAAGAAAAACAGAATGAGGTATTTAGTTGAATGGCATTTCTAATTCCCTGAGATAACACTTCTTGATTTTTTTCCATTCAGAAATTGAGCTGAAAGCACTATTTCCTCTTGTGGAAGTCTCTCTATGATTTAGGGATTAAAGGTGCTTTATGATTGCCAAGAGTCATCATCATTAATGAATAGCACCAGTTGAGAAATAGAAATACAATCTATAATTGCATTTATAGTACTCACATAAGCTGATTGAACTTTCAAAATAAGAAAAAAAAATCCATTACATAGTGATACACATCTCAAGGAAGCAGATGAATTAAGAAGCTTAAATAAAATCTCTTGTAAGAATAGTGACCAAAGAGACTATTAAAATATCAAATGATTGAATAAAGAAAAGAAATGGGAAAGAACATATTGCAATTAGGCAAATTTTAGTAATACATTTTATCTTAAAAGGAGTTGGGGAACAAACCAAAGTATCTTACAATTCCCTGAATTCAATATATCTTTATTTCCTAACAGAAATCCTTCCTTTATCTCGTGCAACTGAAGCCCCTTATTATTACTTTTGAGGGCATTAAACACTTTTTACATGAGAATTTTAATACATTACTTCCATTATAAGAAGGACTATGCTTCATGAATCACTGTATTTCTAATAGTGATGAGTACATACATAAGAGGTGTGTGTGTGTGTGTGTGTGTGCGCGTGCGTGTGCACGCAGCATGAGCATGCATGACCGTACACAAATGCACATACACACATATATTCCAGCCTTTCAAATTTGCTATATTAGGAGGAGTGTCCACTGTGATGCTTGAAAACAGTTCACTGTGTTTCTAGCAAAAGATGTTCTTGCTATTTAAAAATACTCAAATTTATCAATTTTTACAATGAATGCTTTCCGGTATGTGTAAGAATCTTTTTATTCAAATGTCTAAAAATTGAAAGTTTATACTTTTACTAAGAATTTTAAAATGTTTGCTTTTAATAAATGCATTTTTAGTTCACCTGCAGTTGACGTATGGTGTGACTTAGGGATGCAATACCACTTTTCTATAAACTGATAATCATTTTTCAATTTTTTATTAAATAATTTCCCTTTCAGTACTGACTGCACAGATGCTCTTGCTTTATACTTAAGAACTGTAGAGAAGTGAGACTACCTGTTTTTTCCTGTTCCAATAGCTCCTTGTCCACCCTTGACCCAATGTCATATTATAGAAATTACTAAAATTCACAAGAAGACTGAAACTGGTATGACAAATGCCCTATTCTTTAATCTAATTGTTCTGCCTTCTCTTTGGTTTATTCTTTCCTACATGAAATTTAGAGCCATTTTATTAAGTTCTGTCAACAATCTTGTTTGGATGATGATTGGAAAAATAAAATCTTCAAATTAATTGGGAAAATTTTGTTACCTTTGTATTATCTTCCTATCCAGTAGCACAGTTTGCTTCTCAGTGATTTAGATTTTCATTCAGAGGTCTTAAACTATTTTATAATTTTATTTTATTTTATTTCTTCTGTTTTTGCAGGGGGAGGAGAGAGTTCTTGTTGTTTGATGCTGGGAATTGAACCATGGGACACACATATGCTAAGCACAATCAATCACTAAGCTGCACTCCAGGCTCCAGTTTTAAAATCTTTTTTCCACAGCACTTTATCATTTTTTATATGTGGATTTATTCCTAGGTTCTCAGTATTATCTGATCATTATTATTATCTGATTATCTGATATCATTATATATAGTTATAAGTAAATAACTCTTATGTATATATGTGTGTGTGTGTGTGTGTGTGTCTTAAATTGCACTATCTACTACTTTTCTGCTATTATTTAAAACGCATCTGACTCATTTCTGTGAGTCTTATATCTAACCCATTGGTTTTCTACTAGAAGTGATTCTTGTCCCCCAGAAGATATCTGGCAATACCTGGAGATATTTCTAATAGTTACAAGTGGTGAAGTGATGCTACTGGCAAATAGTGGAAGAGCCCAGGAGTGCTATTGAGCATCCTACAAAATACAGGACAGCTCCCTACAACAAGAATTCATTCAGTACAAACATCAATAACTTCAAGGTTAAGAAACCCCTGAATTACTGTGCTAATACACTTAGTAATTTATCATACTCAAAAGTAATAGGACTGGGCATGGTGGCACATGTCTGTAGTCCCAGCAACTTAGGAGGCTGAGGCAAGAGGATCGAGAGTTCAAAGCCAGCTTCAGCAGATTAGTGAGGCACTTAGCAACTCAGCAAGTCTCTATCTCTAAATAAAATATTTAAAAAGGCTGGGGATGTGGCTCAGTGTTTAAACATCCCTGGGTTCAATCCCTGGCACCAAAAAAAAAAAAAAGAGAGTAATATCGATCTATAATATTTTTTCTTATAATGGACTTTTTTAGGGTTATATTTACCTCAAATAATGATTTAGAAAATATCTCCTCTTTTCTATTTCCCGCAGAATTCTACATAAAATTATGAAAACATATTCCCTGAAAGTTTTATAGAATACATCTGGGATCCTATCAAATGCCCAGAGGAGACTGAATAAATCAATTTTGGCATATGGCATATTCATACAATGAAGTATTACATTATAATCAAAATGAATGAACTGCTTTCCATAGTGTTTGCACCAATTTGCAGTTCCACCAGCAATGTATGGGTGTACCTTTTTCCCCATATCCTTACCAACAGTTACTATTACATGTAGTCATGATAATTGCCATTCTGACTGGAGTGTGATGAAATCTTAGAGTAGTCTTGGTCTAATTGCTAAAGATGATGAATATTTTTTCATGTTTATTGATTGTATTTTTTCTGTGAAGTATCTGTTCAGTTTCTTAACCCACTTATTGATTGGGTTATTTGTTTTTCTGGTGTTGAGTTTTATGAGTTCTTTATATATCCTGAAGATTAGTAATCTATCTGAACTGTGTGGGGAAAAGATTTTCTCCCATTCTGTAGGCTCTCTCTTCATGTTAGTGATTGTTTCCTTTGCTGAGAAGAAGCTTTTTAGTTTGAATCCATTTCATTTATTGATTCTTAATTTTACTTCTTGTGCTTTAGGAGTCTTGTTAAGGAAGTTAGTTCCTAAAACAAGATGATGAATATGTGGGCCTACATTTTCTTCTATTAGGCGTAGGATTTCTGGGACTGCAAATTGATGCAATCACTATGGAAAGCAGAAAACTTGAAATGGAACCACCATTTGACTCATTTATCTCACTCTTTGGTTTATATCCAAAGGACTTAAAAATCAGCATACTACAATGATGTAGCCACATCAATGTTTATAGCAGTTCAATTCACAATAGCTAAATATGGAACTAGCCTAGATGTCCTTCCACAGAAGAATTGGTGAAGAGAACAAGGTACATATACACAATGGGATATTACTCAGTCCTAAAGAAGAATGAAATTATAGCATTTTCAGGTAAATGAATGGAGCTTGAGAAAATCATGCTAAGTGAAATAAGCCAAACTCAAAAAACCAAAGGATGAATGTTTTCTCTGATAAGCAGTTGTTGATCCATAATGAGGGGAATGAGGGCAGGGAGAATGAAAGAACTTTAGATTGTGCAGAGGGAAGTGAGGGGAGAGGAGGGGGTGTAGAGATGGGAAAGATGATGGAATGAGATGGACATTTTTACCCTATATACATGAATGACTACCCTACTGGTATTACTCTACGCATGTACAGCCAGAGGAATGAGAAGTTGTGCTTCATTTGTGTACAATGTGTACACAAGATGCATTCTACTGTCATGTGTAACTAATTAGACATACATTCTACTGTCATGTGTAACTATCTCTGTGGTTCATATTTTTTTAAAAATATGAACCACAGAGATAGCCACAAATGTAGATGAGCCTTAGCATTGCAGTATTGAGTGAGAAAATCTTAGCATTGCAGTATTGAGTGAGAAAAGGAAGTACACAAAATATAATTTATAAAAGTATAAGCAAACATTTTTTATTTTATTCTTATGGAAATATATACATATGAAACACAATGTGTTCTAAAAGGTGAAATAATGTTGTTGATTGTTCAGCAGGAACAATCATGAGCTGGTGATGGATATAGCTTTTCAAAATTCTAGATTTGGGGGCTGTTATTGTGGCTCCGTGATAGAGTGCTTGCCTAGCACGTGTGAGGTACTTGGTTCAATCCTCAGGACAAACAAACAAACAAACAAATAAATAAATAAAGTTATAAAAAATTCTATATTTTGGCATTAGGAATGTTTTCATTTTGTTCCTTAAAATAACCAAATAACTAAATAAAGTGAAGTTTGCATGGATGAATGATGAGTATGTGTGATAAGCCAAGAAGGGGCAGGGGAGAGAGAGAAAGATAAAGTAGAAAATAAAGAAGGAGGAGGAGGAAGAGGCAGAGAAGGAGAAAAGAGGGAGGGTTTTAAAATGGGGGAGGGCGGGGAAAAGTGGAATAAGTTAGAGAAAAGGAAGAAAGATAGAAATAATCAATTTTTTAATTCATTATAAAATAATAAAAAATTGAAAAGAGAGAAATCCACTATGGAAAAGAAAAGGGATATTAGAGACAGTGCTTTAACATTTGTATAATTCCATGGATTGACTGAATGCTAGCCTTATAGGCCTATTACTATGGCATTGGAGAATGTGAATCTTCCCTGCAGGTCTATGAACCCAAACAAAATAGGTCACATACAGAATTTCCTTCACCCAGTTCTCCAAAGCAGCTATTTTATATATTTTTAGATTTTACATTTGTCAAACCTTCTGTCAGAATATCTAGTTTATGAACTATAACTGTCTGGGATTAAAATCACAATATAATTTTAAGCTACAAAGCCCATTTTTTTCATTATGAAGATTTTTAAATGAGTATAATAAGGCTAAAATTTACTTCTTCCCAGTTGATTCATTATTTCACTCCTGCTGAGTTTCAAATTGTTCTTTTATCACGGGTTAGGAATGACTCTGTAATAATTCATTGTTTGAAATATCACCAATGTATAGTCTTTCAGCATATTTCAGAATTAATATTTTGTTAATATTTGCAGAATTACTGTAAAGCTATCAAATACAAATAATCTTAAGGAATAGATGCCAAAGTGTCTAAAGAAATGAATAAAATATCAAACTAGCAGAGGATGACCCATTTCTGACAATAATTTATGGATTGAATTTTAAAAAGATATAAATCATTTTCTTATAATAGACTTGATTTTCTGTAATTATATGAACTGTCAATGCATATTAGGCCACTGTGATAAATGTAAATTATCTATGTTACTATGGTGATTTTAGATTCAACAGTAAATGCCTAATAATAAGGAATATAATTAAAGGAAACAGAAAATATGAAAAAAAGTTACTATACATTAAAAAATAAAAATATAGTGTGACTTTCACATATGCATTTCAGAATATGACCTGTCAAGTGACAATAATAATTATTGAATAACATTTTATTTTCAAATATACATGAAGAATTTACCAATTATTTTTAATTTAATCATTTAATGTAACTGTTTTCTGCCAAAAATAAAATGTTGGCCAACATCATAAATTAGACATCTAATTCATATTTTCTGAGCACTAGGACTCACAACTTTAAATTTTTAACAAAAACCTTAAAAATATTAAAAATTTTTATTTTAAAAATGCTTAAAAAATCAACAATGCCTGAGAATTTAAAAAAATAAACATTTATTTAAGTTAATTATTTAATCAAAGGGAAAATTTAAAACTACAATTATTATAGATTACTACTTAACAGTATATTTCAAAACCTAAAGGATGCGGGGCTGGGGCTGAAGCTCAGTGGCAGAGTGCTTGCCTGGTTTACGCAAGACACTGGGTTCGATCCTTCACACCACATGAAAAAACTAAACAAATAAAATAAAGGCCAAAAACAAAAACAAAAAACCCTAAAGGACTGGGCCAATGCTATTCTCAGAGAAAAATTTAAGGATATAAATGTTTTTTTTTAAATGGTTAAACAAATGTGTATACACATACATGGACTCACAAAAAATATTGAAATAAAAAATGTTTTTAAAGCATGACACCAAATCAAAGATATGAGGGAAATAATAAGTGAATGGCATAAATATGTAAAATTTCAGAATTTTATAAAATCAATTGAAATAAGAATTGATTTCTAAAAAAATGCATCAAGGAATCAATATTCCTAACATACACGGAGCTCTTCTAAATCTTAAAAATTTAAACCTCCAACATATTTGGTGAACATGAAGAGAAAATTCTATGAAGAAAATATAAGAATTTACAGTAAGTATACAGAAAATGTTTGCAATAAATAATAATATAACATCAATGAGTTGAGAATGTTCAAATTCAAACCAGGATTAAATGTTATAAGAGAAAGGGGGTAAAATGACACTTCCATTCTCTGTTGTTATAAGTTAAATTCATACCACCATTCTTGAGGCAAATTTTCAAGATGTATCAATTCTCATTTAAAACATGCTTATTCTTTGATTTAATAATGAATATTTATGTTCTAAAAATGGGCAGAGGACTATGACAGGTACAAAGATGTACACTCAACCACTGTAATGAAAAAAAAGGTTGAAAATCTATGTGGGATACAAACATAATCCCATTTTGCTGAGAACGAGAAAATAGAAACAATATAAAAGTATCAATGGGTGCATGGATCAACTGTGAAATATCATACAATAGAATGCAATGGAGCCATTAAATTATGCTATAAATACATATTATTAATATGGAATACTTCATGGAATAGTTTTACTTTCCAAAGGATCATATACACCCACAAGGGTAGCTATATTTTAAAATGTGGAAATGATGTGTTAGTGAAGAAATGGAGAAATTGGGACCCATATACATTGCTAGTGAGAGTATGAAATTGTAGAGTCACTGTGGCAAAAGGTTTGCCTTTTCCACAAAACGTAAAATATAGCCATCTGTGCAGATGTTTTTGTGTGAACATGTGTTTTCAGTTCTCCTGGGCATACACCTGGGATCTTCTGGTAAACAATACATATCATATCGATGGCTACTATACACAGATTTAGCAGATAGAAGAAGTAGCTCTTAAAGCTGCTAACTTCAGTATCAGCAGGGAGAGCCTACCTCCCTTATTCTACTTCTGTAAAAAGAATTTCAATTCATCAATGAGGTCTGTTCAGGTCAAACAGGTAGCTCATTGATAAATCCCCCAAAAGTATGCCTGTATTTTTGTCTAAAAGATCCTAGCATCTAGAAAAGAAAGAGAGAAAGATGTGTGTTCAGTTATTGTTGCTAGCTAGTACTGATATTTCTGAAGATTGGTCTAGATATTATGCAATCTGAGTTTGTATCTGTAAATATAAACTAAGTGGAACATCTGGATGAGAAAAACTTTTTGATTAAAATTAAAATAACTTTTGTAATAAAACAAGTGATTGAAATAGTTTTCATTTCAAAATATTCTTGTATAATTTAATATTACATTTTGAAGACCTTTAAATGGTTAAAAATGTATCAGTCTTTTGAGAAAGCATCAGTAATTTTTAAATCCATATTCAAAAATAAAAATTCTTTGTGTGTAAAAATGCCTTCTTCTTTTCAATAACTATATGGTATATAGAAGTGTTCATGCAATCAATTAGTTAAGTTTACCTTTTGTGTTCTTTAAAACAGAACAAATATTTTGTCATATTTTCTAGTATGTTTATCACAGTATATAAGAGAATGTGTATTTTATGTTAAAACAGTTCTATTTTAAATCTACATTTATATGAGTTTTCAGACTTTTATTACTGTTTACTTTGTAATACTATATAGAAATTCCATTCAATTAGAAATAAAGTTACTGGTTTCTTTTAGAAAGAGAAGGGGGTATTTTGCCCATGATTATTAAAGTAAATAACTTGTGATTTTAAAATTATGAAAACATCAAGTCTTAAAACCAAGGAATTGGGAATAATTAGAAGTAGTTTTAAAGCAGTTTATAAATGTATCTGAAAAAAGAAATATTTTAAAAGCTCTATGCCTAAGCTATCATCAGGCATCCATTGTTGATTTTTCCTAGCATTCTCATATCCCAGTCCACAGCACAACAAAGTCACAAGGAATATCTACCAGCCATGTGGAAATGTATCTAGGCCATGGCTAGTCACCTCTTCTCATTCATCAACAGAATGGGTTTCTTGACTCCCCGGGTTGAGAATCCTGGTTTCTCATTTTCCTTGTTTCCTTTGCATTTCACAATTTACTTTTAGACTGTTTAATCTCAGTGTTGACTTAAACCCCTTTAGGGATCTACTTCTTATATTTGCTACTGGCTGAAAACTCAAAATCAGTATTAGCACTAACCTCCTGAACCCCTAGAATTAGCCCCTAGTCAGCCTTCTCCACCAGACTTCCTGTCTTAGAGTTGTACATTATCATCACCTCCACTAATACTATCACTAATATTACCAAACCATTATTGAGTCCCTATTATTTGCTGAACATTGTGGATATACAGAGATATAAGTGCATCTTATACTTAAGATCATGCAGAAATGTTAGTGACTTTATCTTTAAGCAGTGATGTTAAAGCAAATGAATGTTAAAGGATGCTCTGAAAGTTATGACCAGACAACCCTCAGAAGGGTAAAGGGGTTAGTGGTAGAGAGAGCAGAGGCTTCAGACTCAAACCCGCCATACCTGTGAGAGCTCTGAGAGGCTCTCATTGTGCCGGTTCTCCTTTCTGATTGGGGAAAATATCCACCATATCATAGAGTGACTGATGTATTAAATGATACAACACTTTATAAAGTGGTATGCTGTCCATGGTTGTTATCTTCTTCATTCTTCAGTGCTATCTATGTCCATGAAAGTAGAATAAATCAGTAACTTTTTAAATCAATAATTTTGTTCAGCTGAATAATTAACTCAAAAAACCAATTTTATCTTTTTTGTGTCCATTGATTTGATCAAGGATGTAAAAAAATTCAACCAAGTTGATATTTCATTTTTGTCAACATGAATTCCCATTTGAAAAGCATTAATGCCCTATAGCTATTTATGTTCATTTTTGGTGATTAATGTCAACTACCAATATTTCTCTCTTTAGCTAATTGAGAAATTGATCTGCTGAATTCAAACAAGTTTCTGAAAACATAATAATCAAAAGCATTAACCCTCATGACCCTCTACTTTGAGCTTTGTTGACTTCTGCTGAGGCCCAAGTTTAATGAAGTTTCAATGTAATTATTTACTCCTGTGAATAAAACTAAAATTTGGGCATACCATGGAATATATTCTTTCAAATAGAAATAATTTTTAAAAACCAGGTCCTCAGGGCTTTTTTTTTCTGTTAAATGTCTCACAATTTTTAATCTACCTCTACCAAAGAACTCTGGCACTTTGTAGGCAAAGTAGCATAGCATGCATGAATGGCCTGCCTGTTTGTTATCCTATAGAGAGGAAATCTTGTCTCTTGCATTGCTTAACAGCCACTTGGCTCACAGATTCCTGTTAGAGCCCTAGACAAATGTAATTCAGTTTAACCAGTTGATCACTCACTATAATAGTAAGATGGTAAAATAATGAATAATAATCACCTGAATACATACAAGCATTTACATGTCATAAATACACTAATGAAACCAGAAACCTTCCTCTTAGAAAGTTAACTCAGGTTAATGAAGACAGTTAACTCAGATTAATGAAGATGATACTCCAAACACTTTTATTTTATTTTTTTTTAATTCAGAAGGTGATATCCTATATGTCCCAAAACAATTGTCTGAAAAGAATAACAAAATTATTATTGGGAATGTTTATCAAGCTCTCTCTCCTTTTCTTCCTTTGAAATAGCTAAATGTTTTATGGTTTCTGATTTAAATGCCTTCTAAAATTGAGTTCTTGGAAGTTGACTGATGCATTATTTTTATGACTAAAACACCCTTAGAAACTCATGTAAAAGATACTTCTTGTGTTTTTAAATCCTGAGAATAGCCTAGGAGAAAGGTATATTTAAATAATTGCTAAAGAACAACATCCTGCATGGCCCTTTAACCAGAAGCCAAAACAAAATCAAAAGCCAAAATTGTGTGTTTGTTTTACTTTCATATAAAGCTTATAGGAATTATATTTATTATATTAGCTACCTTCTTAATTAATTTGTTCTTATACTTTAAATTCAAACAGAAGATGGGAAATTAGAGAAAAATAACAGAAGTGCAATACTGAAAGCAACTTTAATAATTGGGATGCCTTATGGCTTTTTAATCTTTTGGTTACATGATACTTTTGTAACTATATTTCTGTTTATTCATTTTTCATTACCTTTAACTTTGATAGCACTAGTTTATAAAGTTCATCATCTCAATAGTAATGATGTTATTGAAATAGTCATATCATATCTAAAGGGTAGGTTGCAATGTTACCTTGCAACAACCAATAATCAGATTATCTCATTAGGGAAGAGGGAAACATTAAAAGTCTTTCTCAATCCAACTAGTCCACTGTGTATCAGGAGAAGAAAACTATATCCAAGGACATCCAATTAATATATGTTCTATCAAAAAAAAAGATATGTTCTATCTGTGTTACCCTTTAAAGCCAAACTGATTTAATGCCCATCTTTATCATTGAAAATAGGAGGAAAGAGAATATCATCAGATAATAGAAGAAAGGAGTTGAATGTTTTAGATTTAGAGTACAATGCTGTTCTTATTTTAACTTAAAATATCATTAGAGATATTCATATTATAAATTTAAATGTAGAGATAAGCAAAAGAAAGGAGAATAAAAGGACAAAGAAAATATTCGTCTACCATCTCATTATTTTTAAATGTTTAAATCTTTTTATTTGTATTTGTTCATTATACATTTCAATGGCTATTTCTCCTATCATTGTTTAACGATAACCATTTTTATTGTTTGATCTACATTCTTTCTCATTGTATCTAGAGCTATGTAGTTTCTTTTACTTATTCATGATTTTTTCCTTTATTTTAAAAAAATTATAATGTAGAAGTATATAAAAGTGTATAGTAGGTAAAATACACTTTTAGTCCTCCCCTTTTGTAACATCTTCCATATTCTCCAGAGGTATTCAGCTAACTATTTGTTGTGTATACTTTTGGACCAATTCACAAGCCTACAAATGACATATATTTACATACATGTATAACTGAATAAATTTTCCTAATAGGATCCTACCTGTTATCCATTAGAAACCTCCTTTCCCAAAAACTTACTCTGGTGTAGAGTAAATATAGTTTTTAAAAACAGGATCATATAATTCATACAATTTTTAATCCTTCCGTTTTCAATTAACAACGTTACTCTCTATATAAAACTCTATATGTCAATACATGAAGATCATTACTGTAACTTAATTGACTACACATTATTTCTTGTATGAATATATCATAATTTACTGCACCAATCTCATAATGGTGTATTCTTCTGAGATTGCCAATTATTTAATTATATAAAAATAACGCCACAAAATCTCATAGGAATTTTAAACATGATTTTTAATACTCCAAAAAATTAAAAACTTTGATACATATCTAACAAAACATCTATAGATCTGTATATGTACATGTTTATATACAAAATACTGATGAAAAATATTCAAGAAGGTCCAAGTAAATATTGGACATGTAATGTTCATTTCATGGCTGTTTCTTTATCTAGTAGTCTGGTTTATTTTTATTTCTTCAGCTGGATTTGTTGAGTTAAGAGCAAATCCTGATGTAGATAATTTACTTTTGGGAATTCTTTATCTAAATAGTAGCAGCTATGTGAAAGTACAGATATTAAAATAATGTGAAAAAGATTTAAGAATTATTTCAGGATGTAAATTAAACACACACACACACACACATACACACACATAAATATGGAGTTTATTTGATGTTTGTTCCCAATTGAATTGAGATTATGCATTTAAAAAAATTCAATCCAAATTTTAATTTTTTTATTGATGCATTATAAGTACAGATAACAGTAGGATTCATTGTGACACTCATACATTCACATGACATACTATGGTAAATTTCATTCTCCAGACTTTCTGAGTCTGGCTTTTTTTGCTTAACGTAACTCTCTCAAGTTCCATCATTTTCCTATAAATGACATCAATTTTTTTCTTCTTTATGGCTGAGTAAAACTCTCATTGTGGATCTTAAATTTTTTTTTTCTGTACTAGCCATTGAACCCAGGGTCACTTTACCACTGAACTATATTCCCAGCCTTCTTATATTGAGACAGAGTCTCTTTAAGTTATGGAGGCTGACCTTGAACTTGTGATCCTCCTACTGCAGCCTCCCAAGTAGCTAGGATTACAGACATGTGCCACTGTATCTGACAAATCTGGAAATTTTTTAAAGGGTTAATTCTGTCTAGTGGGATCATCATGAAGCCCAAGTATGTGCATTTCTAATAAACTCCCAGGTGATGAAAATGTTGTTTATCTGCAGAGCATTATTTGAACAAGAACATACATGTCTGAAATTATATCATTACAAGACCACTGAAAAAACTGATAGAGAACATACATTCTATTGACTCCTGGAGGATTCATAAATGAGTTTTATGAAATTTGTACACCACCTCTAACAGAAAACAGTGTGCACATTGAGAACAGGATCTATAATCATGATAGGCAGACAGTCAGGACCTGGATTGCAACAATTCTGTATACAAAGTGTCTGATGTGCCAGACCCCTCCTGGTCAATCATGGGAACAAACACATGAATAGCACATCATCAATATCCTGATGGGGGGAGTCATGATCACCCAATGTATCATTCTGACTGGATAAAGAAACTCTCCTCCCCCAAAGTCTTCAGCCAATATCTTTAAAGGTCACTGCCAGCTACTTCGGAGAAGCACCTAGACAGTACTATTAGGGGGGCTCCTCCCTTTGTGGTATTTGCTCTTCCTCTCTAAGAAAAGAAATAAATTCTGTCACTCTACCCTCCATTGTCCGTGGGTCTCTTTTGGATTTGTGAGACAAAATTCTACACCTAAGTTGCTGTGCATCTTAATATGAGAACTCATTATTCTAGAGACCACAATTACTTTAATTCAAAACTCAAAGGGATCAAGATACTGAAAAGCTCATTGATTACTATTTTAATTTGCTCTATGGAATGAATAGCAAAACTGACCAAGTGGAGCTCCATTTTCCCATCTACATTCTTCCGTCTCCTCCAAAAGTTTTTCCCAGAGAACACCCTCTCCCTTTATTCACTGGTGGAGACCTGGCTCACATAGGTAAGCATATTAAGTTTTCTCTAAGTGCATTTGTGTGGAAGGACACAGATAATCTAAAGGGAGGTATTTATATATTCACCTAATAAAGGATTAAAATTGGAAGTTATGGTTTTACTTTTCCAGTAAGGAAGAATATCAATAATTTTAATGCAGCCCTACTGACACTGCTGGAAAGCAAGAGTTCCTAGACTCAATGCTGTTGACTAGGAATTGCCTTGGGCATAAGAGACTCACAACTGAAGCAGCAGCCACTCAGTTCTGGAGAAGCCAGGAATCCCCTAACCCCTTTCATTTTTAAATTGGGATGCCATTCTGATTAGTGGAATGTGTGATTTATCTTCCTGAGAGAAAACACATTAAAAATTGAATACTTATTTTGAAAATAGTCATAAAATATGGGCAAAGGGAGAAGGTTGTGATAGTCACAAAAGGATAAAAGTAAAATAAAAATAAAACCATGTTTCTTTGAGTATACAGAATCATATAAATGAAAGTGACTAGGAAACAAAAATAAGGACACTTGCTCTGGAGATGAGTGGTGTGGACAACTTTTAAAAATGATTAAAATGATACCTTTTGTAAGGTCTATTTTACCAAAATGTAAAAACAAAGAAATAAATTCAGTACCAAAACAAACTCATATGTAAGCAAGGGCTCCAGACATCTCCAGATAGCAAACAACTAAGGGGCAAATGCAAAAATGGTTTATAAACTGTTGCTGTGCTCAAAAATGCCTGTTTCTCCTTGCACAGAAAATTACAATGTAGAACATTAATGTGTCCCCAAAACATGTGGCTAGAAAAGAAGCATTAGCCTGTTGTTTAGGCCAAATTTAATTTGGGTAATTATGTTCTAGCTGCCTGGAAGTCCCTGGAAGTCTCTGATAATCTGTGTCACTTCTAAACTTAATCTGTTTACAGCAGTCTATGCTCTTTCAAGTGGTCATTACCATCTGCCCCTGAGGTGGCTGCATTTCAGCAGGAGGGAACACAATTCCTGTACTGCACAAGTTTTCAACATGAACAATTTTACCCCTGAAGTTTGATGATGTGAATCTACCTGATAACATCAGTGGAAGGAACTAGAATCTTTATAAAAGCAGGTTATTGTTAGCAGTGATGACCTCCTGCTTCTTCTATCTCTTGAAGTTTGTTTTCATCAACAGTTTTTCAGGAAGGACGTCGATTTTTTTTTAAAGTAAAATAAATCAAAACACTATATAACATACTTTCCTTTAACTTGAGAAAATATCACATGACATTTTTTAAGAAAGCATGCATCTTCATTCTGAAACTAAACTTTTGTCATGTATTAAAATATATTCCTTTTGTTTTGTAATCCTATGTTGCTTGAGTATCACTAACTGACCTTTAAAATATGTTCCTTTCCTGTTAGATCTCTAGAAAAAAAGAATTCCTTTAATAAACAGAAGGAAGGTACCTTGTATGAAATAAAGGCCATCAGATATCTTCCTACTTCTCTGGATGAAGCAGAAGTCCCAGTATTCACGTGACCATTGGGATCAAGTAGGATTTTAGGTATAACATGCAACAGAATTGCTCCTAGAGGTTTTCCTGGAACACACTAATATAGTAACATAGACAATCTTATCTGTTCATCAACCTAGCACAGAATTCTGGTGGTGTGGGGGTAAATAGACAAATAGGTATTTTAGAAAGGAAGCTCAGAGTATTGGAAAAGAATCCTGGGTAGGCAGTTTTAAGACAGCCAGCAGGTAACAGAAAGAATGAGAAGAGACACCATACCTGTTGTCAAGGTCAGATAGCAATAGCCAAGTGCAGATGACTGCTGTGTGCCTAAGATAGCATTTTCCTGCCTCATCACTGAGCCCATTTTGCTTCTCTGCTGTATAGGTGCTAGAACACTGAAGAACAAGTCAGCAGAATGCCAGTCTAGACCCCAAGATCACTCTTTACCTGAATATTTATATCAGATTCTTCACCATGTACAGCCTTCAACTTCTGAATGATTTCCCATAGAATATTTCCTTTATTCTATGTCTTTAGTTCTTGTAACCTGATATAATACACAAGCTTTGGAATAAAAATCTGTAGTCCTCCACCAACCCTAGTAATGGTTCTGAAGCACTCATGAAATTATATTGCTGAAAACCTCTGTTACCTCCCTGTGCCAACAGGGTAAAAGCCAGTCTTGTTCAGCTGGCATCCAGACATAGTCATCCCCTGTCCTATGCTCTACTCTGGCCTCAATGTCTGTTTACCTCACTTGCTACTAACTGTGCAGTCTCATTTATCCACATATTCCACTTGAGCTACACACAAGATTCCCCAGGTCCACTAGCCAAAACTCCTAAAGCTCTTCAAACAACCCCAAAAGCATGTCCATCTTTTCTCCTGCTAACAAACTTTCAAATTCCTGTTCAGAGGCCAACTCTGGGGTTCATTTTCTTTTCCTGCCATTTGGAAATAACTTTAACACTTTGCTGTGTCTCTCTTATAGCATCTATCTCATTTTGCACAAAAGTTCATATACCAATCCTGTAGTCCATTACCTTTCTCTATGAACTGCATGAGGTAATGTATCTTCCCATCATGTGGCACACTGCCTTAGCCAAAGCAGATGCTCAATGACCACTTATTGAATTTATTTCCAACATTAGAGAGTCCAAAATTCCAAAGAGAAGTACCCTGAGTGTGTAAAAGGGGAAAAGAAGGGCCATAGAGACGATGTGTCTCAGGTATTCTGTAGATTTAGCTCTCACTTCTTTGTACCCATCATGATAATTTTCTGAATAGTCTCACTACATTAGTAAGGGGTCCAAAAAACTTCTAGAAGTCAGTATCCAGCAGAACCGAGTCATCCTGAAGTCATCCAAAGCAAGAGGGGCACAGACAAGGAAAGATTCCTTTCCTTTCTAGCATAGGAAGTTGCTATGTGTTGTTCAAAAAGCAAAAGGTCAAATTAGGCTAAGCTAAAACAGTATGACAAGAGTCACACTATAGGGATTAATACCAATTATGATAAAATGAACTATGCAGCAATGTCTAAATTGTCATTAGCCAATTCCCATGGTAATAACTTTGTGTTCAGTAGGCTCAGAAACTGGGGTGTGAATGAAGCCTTCCACCAGGAACTAAGCGCTCTCTGGGCTGGATGATGTGAAGGATCATTAACCACATCTTGCTGAAGAACATTACAGGTTATAAAAATGTCATCTAGACCATGCTGACAAGCCCATCTGTATTTAAGGCTGAATCCCTTTGAGATAAAAGCACTCCATGTGGCTCAAATGGGGCTGTTATTTCAGATGTCAGAAAACTATTAACACATAACCAGAGCACAGGAGCCATAATAGAGCAGTTGAAGAATGTGGGATATGAAATCTTTCCAACAGTCACACTTAGAGCCCAACTCATCAGAAGAACACATTTTACAGAGAGAGAGAGAAGAGAGAGAGAGAGAGAGAGAGAGAGAGAGAGAGAGAGAGAGAAAACAATCTTTCATAACACATCAATACAATTAATACGAATCTATGCAGGTATTTTGCAACTGATGGTTAGAGTTTTACTTGGCAGAATGTTGGAGAGGCCAATATATTTATGATTGGCATTGAATTCATTCTACCACATGTTGGGGTAGGAAGGCAGTATTTTGTGAGGATAAATGAGAGTAACTGAAGAGAAAATATTATTTAAACTGGGAGGAAAAACAAGCTTGTTTGATTTTTAGAATACTATCAATGGACTAGACTGATGTTTGAGAGGAAACAACTTGAATAATCATACATATTAATTATGTATAAAAGTGAATATATTACCAATCTCTCTCTCTCTCTCTCTCTCTCTCTCTCTCTCTCTCTCTCTCTCACACACACACACACACACACACACACACACACACACACACACACAAATATATCCTAAGGTATATATACATATATATTCTGCACTTTGGGAATCTAGAGGAATTCAGGAATTCTGACTTGATTTCTCACCAATAGGTGTCTCCTGGAACTGCTTCTATCCCTGTCATTTTCTGAAAGTGGAGAAACTGTTCTGGGCTACCCTTCTATACACTTTCCCCTTTCTCTTTCCTCTCCCCTCCCTCCTGTTCCCATCCTGCTGGCTTCAGGTATACACAGGTGCAAACAGCTCATGAGAAAGGAGGCTCTGTTTGAATTATTATTTAGATCCTTCTTTCCACATGCTATTGTTTGAATAGGGTTGTCCCCTCTAAATTATGTGGGAATGTCATTGTCATTGTGTTGATGTTGGGTGGTGAGGTCTTTAAGAAGAGTTCATTGGATGGTTAGAGAGATTAATGTCTTCCTCAAGGAAAGAGAGAGATCCTGTTGCAAAATAATTTTTTTTAAACAAAAAAAGGGCTGGAGATGTTGCTCAGTGGTTAAGCCTCCTGGGTTCCTGGGTACCTGTGTGAATCCCAGGTACCAAAAAAATAAATGAATGAAAAATAAAGAAAGAAAGAAAGGAAGGAAGAAAGAAAGAAAGAAAGAAAGAAAGAAAGAAAGAAAGAAAGAAAGAAAGAAAGAAAGAAAGGAAGGAAGGAAGGTCTATCAACTGCTTCATTCTCTATATCATTGGTCTCTGCCAAAAGACTCTATTATTAACTGGGTTAATTTGGTAGGTAGTTAGTGGGTTCTCTCTCACACAGGAATGGATTAGCCACTGCAAGAGCAGATTGTTATAAAGGAGGCCGCTCCTCTGTTTGCTAGGTCTCCATCATGCTGGGTCTCAGGATGAGGCCCCTGCCAGATGCAGCTGCTTGAGTTTAGACTTCCAGTCTCCTGAATCATGAGCAAAATACAGCTCTGTTCTTCATAAATCAGCTGGCCTCAGGTATATGATAATATGGCAATTTCAAGTGTAATTACTTCTAACCAAGAGGGTTTTTCATTCTTTAGTGCAGATCAACATATTCTAATCCTATTTTTTTTTTAGCAATTCTTATAGAACCAATATGAATGTCCCTTAAAATTTCTATCAAGCCCAGTGTGGTAGCACATGCCTGTAATCCCAGTGGTTCAGGAGGCTAGGGCAGGAGGATTACAAGTTCAAAGCCAGCCTCAACAACTTAGCAATGCTCTAAGCAACTTAGTGAGATCCTGTCGCAAAATAACTTTTTTTTTAATGGGCTCAGTGGTTAAGCCCCCTGGGTCCCTGCATACCTGTGTGAATCCCAGGAACGAACGAGAGAGAGAGAGAGAGAGAGAGAGAGAGAGAGAGAGAGAGAGAGAGAAGGAAGGAAGGAAAGAGAAAAGGTCTATCAACTGCTTCTTTCTCTATATCTTTTGGTCTCTGCCAAAAGACTTTATTATCAATATCAACTTATATTTCATCTTGCATCATACCCTTCAAGTTTTCTGTTAAAATGGAAATACTTTACTTTTTTATATTTCATTTTGCAACATACCCTTCAAGTGTTCTGTTAGAATGGAAATACCTTACTTTTTCAGAGTTTCTCTAGCATAGACTATTTACTTGCTCTCTTTGTCCCTGGTGCAATGACCTGTAACTATTCAATAAAACCTTTTAAACTGACAGTCTACTGTTCTGAACCTAAAACAAAGAAAAAGTCTGCAAACCTGTGGAATAAATTCAGGTTGGCTTAAGCTGTAGATACATTTCTAGTCCAATTTTTATTACTAACTATTTTATTACTAACTACAAACACTAACTATGAGGAAGGTCAGTGGCCTCAAGGAGCTTTCCTTTCTTTGGTAATAAAGATAAAGATATTATTAATCAAAATAAAGAAAAAAAATAGTATGTGACATGGAGTAAGCATGGTACAGAGTTTCCTCAGGGGAGGAAGGGCAAGACTATTTCTGCTGAGCACGTAACAAACCTCTGAGGAGCTACGCTTTTTTCCCAGTACCAGATAAGGCAACTTTCACATTCTTGTCCTTAACCCTCGTACCGCTAATAAGTAGGTAGTTTTGTTATTTTGCAGTGATAAAAATGAAGCTCAGCAAGATTCACCAATTTAACTAAAAAATAAAAAGTACCCATGTCCATTAATCCACAGGCTGCTCTCTACTCCTACATGAGATACTGCATCCAGACTGGAAGGTGGCAGGGGATGTGCAGAGGTGAACTGCATGGACTGCACAGCATTAGCTGAGCATAAGTTCAGGCTTAAAAGAAAGAGAATCCATGGCACCTTCAAGGAACTAGGATCTGTCCCTCTCATGACAAAACTGACCTTCTTCCAGTTACACTTCATCAGCCAGAACTATAACAGAGAGGGCCATCTCTACCTGGAAGTTAGGTAACCACCTTGTTACCCCAAAGGTAGATGGGATTGACTGAAACTGAACACATTGAGTGTATATGGGTGGGCACTTGCATCATCTGTCATGCTTCGCTAGTCACATAGGAGGCATTGAAAAAGGTAACTCTAAATATTCTGAATTATTGCTACTACATATCATTGAGTCTTAGAAACACATTTTCACATACTAAAATTTCTTCAGTCAGTGTACACTTTAAAATAGAGGTTAGGGCAACCTTGCACAATTTGGCTTCCCAGTGAAGGTATTTGATGCTACATTGTGTCTCACCACAGTGTTGTCACTGGTAGTACCACACGTGCTTGGACTTTACATTTTTAATTCTACCTGTAATTGAAAATGGCATTTAAAAAGTTGGTGCAATGATGCAACTATCAAGCAAAGGATTGTATACCAAACAGAACAGAGAGAGGTAAAGGAAGCAAACATTTTCTAAGAGGTAGTATTGCTAGTGGTCAAGAATACTGTTGGAATCAGAATGCTTCTTCTGGTTCTACCACTTAGTAGTTGTGTGACCATAGGGATGGATGTCACTTTAACTCCTGTGGATCATCTGTAAAATGAAGGTGACAATAGGGTCAGTGGGAGGACTAATATGAGCTAATAGTAATAGTCATACAAATTCCTGAAACAGGAAGCATTTCATGTATGTTAGATATCATGATTATCAATCTTTTTGAAACAATGTGTCACTATAAGAAAATAAATGCACTTCATAGTATCTTTTAAGGAAAAAAATCATCCAATTTTTAAGAAAGAATATGTGCATATGCAATTAAAATTCTGTGTATGTATATGTGTGTTTTTGGAATATCTATGTACATGTGTAGTTGTTCAAATAATAAAATCACCTAAAACACATGTGAAAGGATCATTAAAGGCAATAGAAATTGTCAACTACCTTGGAATAGATTATAGGATTTTAAAAAGCAAAGAGAAGTTCCAGAGTTATATGAGACTAAAACTCAGTCACTGTCAAATAATTCTGGCCAATATTCAGGAGGAGTTTAATATCCAGCAAAAGATACTTCTATTGTGGAAAAATTGAAACTGAAAATTCAACCAAACAGCAAATGCAAACAAAACCTGGTGCTCTTTGATATGTTTCAAAAATTATTCTGTCAAATCCAAGGCAAGTGAAGAGGTCGAGATCATGAAAACAGGCTTTGGGAGGTGGCACATCATTGTGCAGGCAAAGGCCAAAGGTGACATCAAATGTGCAGCCTGTGAAAACGATGAAGGCTCAGAACTTTTGATTGTGAAATAAAATCATTGGAACAGATATACAGAAAGATGTGTTTGAAAAAAATGTAAATTCAATATATTGTCTCTTCTTTTCCAGAAATATGTTTATTAATAGTGAATTTTACATTAGATGGTATCTTGGAACAATGTTACAATTCCAAAATTTTTCCATAAAAGCTAACTGCAAATGGACAAATTCAAACTTTACCTTTAGAATGAAGTTCAATGTTAACATATTTTATGTGTGAATTGAAAGTTCTAATCCTAAGTCCCTCACATCAACAGCAGCCTCATACTTGACCAATAAATGTTACCCCTCTTTTTAAAAAATGTTTGTTTAGTTGTAGATGGACACAATACCTTTATGTGTTTATTTTAATGTGGTGCTGAGGATCTAACCCAGTGCCTCACACATGTTAAGCAAGCGCTCTACCAATGAGCCACAATCCCAGCCCTAAATCCTCCCTTTATCATCATAATTTGGTTGGTTTTTGAAAGTAACATAGCCAGTGTGAGAATTTGCATCCTCCCATGGATTTTCTACTTTAAGATCTAATTTTCAAGGATTAAAAATGTCTGATATTATGGCCATATGGCAGTGTTTCTACGGACAGAAACGATATCTCCCCAAGCACCTAAGTCATGCTGCAAAAGATGTTTTTTCCCCCTTTTGAATATTAGTCTATTCAATCAAAATCCCATGAAAACAGTGGTTAGTTTCCTCTGTGTAGCTCACACTTCAGTTGGAGCAAACTGTTATCTGAGTCTTCCCTATTCTGGGAGGCCAAACCTACCACCAAGTATTACATGCTATGACCAATATCCAAATGCCTTCTAACTCCTACAGCAGGGAAAGAACAATTGACAATCCAGTCTATGATTTCAGTTTAATATTCAGTTTTCAGGACAAACAACTAGTTGTTAAAGGCAAACCTTCTAGATTGATACCTATTCTTAATAAATAAAAATTCACACCTATTGTCATTTTCATAGAAACTTTATAGACAGTGAACAGTGATACTTCCTGACAGTGAACAGTTAAAGCAGAATGTCTTGCTTAATTATCTTCACAAAAGGAAAAAATGTAACGTAATGGAAATATTTACTTATTTTTTACATTTTTATCTCCTCTATTTATTTGCCATAATGTTTCCATTACATTGAGTACTGGCTACTGGATCTATGTTTAAATACACCTGCATACACTTGACATAAATTAATTTCTCAAAGTGATGAAGAAATTAGATTGGATGATTGGTATATATTGGAAAATAGATAATGAGATAAACAAGGGGAGAATTTCAGAAAAAAAAAGTTCACTGGGTCTTTTTTAGCAAGACACACCTAGTTTATTGCACTATAAATGCCTCTGTATGTTTTTGTCTTTAGTTATCTCAGTGCCTAGGACATCAATTCTCTGGAATGTTAGCCATGACCAGTTTCCATATGATCACAGCCCTGTAGCCATTATCCCAAAGGGAAAGACCATTCTCAATGAGGATGCTAATGTCTCTCTGCTTTGAGCCTTATTCATTCTCCAATCTGTTCTCTACACTCCACCCAATATTAAGGTTTGAACGTGCTTTTCTTGTGGAGAGAGAGAAGGAGAAATAAGCCACAGGACTTGCCCTGTTAGTATCACTTCTATTTCATGATCATTAACATAGGAAATACTTAAACACAGCTTAGAAATCTCACTATGTTTCTCAATAAGCTGGCTTTCTCTCATTCTGATCAACAAATATTGCCCAGCATTCTTCTACTAAATCTCCAGCTATCCCCACCTTCCTCTTGCCACAGCATATATTCTTATCTCTACAATTCACTGGAAAAAAAAATAGAAGTGATGAAGCATAGCCCCTAATGTATTCCTCAGCTGAATTTCAAAACCATTTGCTTATCCCTCCCTGCCTGTCTCTTCCCAGCTAAAACAGAGAAAGTAGTCCTTGAAAAGTCAGCCTCCCCCATGTACCTTGGCCATCTCTCCATCCACATGCTCAGGGGCTCTCACATTGCTCCCTTCACCTCTGATTCTCCACTAATGCTTGGCTAGCTGTATTCAAGTATATACTAGCTTATTTTAGGACTAGGAGAAGAAAGAGATGAGTATAGGGAGGGAGAATGAGAGGAGCGAAGTAAAAACGTCCTTGTTACTTGATAATTCTTTAAGGACCATCTTATCTTTTGTGGCTTTTCTCAAAAAATCTTGAAAAGTTACCTTAAAAAAGTCTCTCTCCACTCACCAACCTTGCTTCCTTTAGTCTGCAACTGCCCATAATCTCTGGTCTCCCTCAGTGCTGAAGCTTACCTTGTGCTATAGTTTAGACACTGAATGTCTCCCAAAGGCCCATGAGTTAAAGGCTTAGTGCGATTGGGAGGTGGTGGGATCTTTAAGAGGTGGAGCCTATGAAAAGGAAGTTAGGTGACTGGAGGCAAGCCCTTGAAGGTATTTAGGGAGGGGTTCCCTTTATCTATCTTTGCTTCCCTGCCTCTATAAGATTAACATCCTCCTCCACGCATGTTCTTGCCATCATGTACTGCTTCACCATAGGTCTAAAAGCATTGGCACCAACACACTATGGTCTGAAATTTGGAAAACCATGAGGAAAAAAAATCAATCTTTTCCCATTTTAAAGCTAATTAACCCAGGCATTTTGTCCCAGTGAATGCAAAGCTGATTTCCAAACTTGCAAAGATTGTAATTGTATCGATGTTGCCAAGTCAAGAGATACACCTCATTTTCATGGACCTTTTTTGAACCTTAAATACAAGGCCCATAACATTTATTGATATCCTTGAATAAATCTGATTTTAGGGTGAATTAGCCATATTTGGCTTTTAATACTTGCAACTAAAATTCCTGAGAATGCATCCTAATAAATCAGTTTATATCTCTTCACATTTCAGATTCACATATTCAATTCTGCCCTTGACATCCCCATTCAGATATTTCATAGCCATTCTAAACTTAACTCATATGGACACAACATACAGATCTCCTCCTCCCCCAATCCCAATCTGGTAACTCCGCCTACATTGCTTACATGAAGAAACTGGAACCATTACTGGATGCTCTCTTTAATATTTTCTGACAGTTTTTGTCTTCACAATTTACCTTGAATTTGTCAACTTGTTTTATCTCCATTTGTTAGCACTAAACAAAATCACAATTATCCCACAAATGGAAGCAAAACAACTGCTTCTATAATTCCTCAATCTTTTTTCATTTTGATCCCTTCCAATGCTTTTCCATGGCAAAATAAACTTCTAGAAATAAGAATTTTATTATCACTCCACTCAAAATTTCTTAGTGGTGTCTTATTGCACACCGGAAAAATTTAAAAGCCTTACTATCACTTCCAGAAGAAAGAACAATTTGGATTCTGGCTACCTCTCCAGCTGCATCCCACGCCCATTTCCCCCTTGAGTTCACCAGTACCCTGCTTTGTTTCACCCCCTTAAAAGATGGGCTTTTCTGTTTCAGAACCTGCACACATGCTATCTCTCTGCAAGGAAGGCTCTGCCCAATATGACCTCAGTTTGAATTTCAAAGAGAGCTTTTCATCCTGCCAGTTCAGTGCTCTTAAACTCTCTTGAGCCATGCTATCACACTTAGTTGGAAATGACCTATTCTTGATGGGATTATTTATTAACTATCTTCCCTAACTGTGTGATTTTGATAAGGATGACAAGTAATGTCTTTTGTTTATTTCTGATATTCTATGCCTAATGTAGTGTCAGGCACTCTGAATCGCTGTTCGAAAATATCTGCCCAGTGTTTGAATTAAACATCTTCCATGGTAACCCCCTTGATTGCTCTGCAGTATGTGGTGATTAGTTTGGTTTGGTTCCTGTCTTAGTTCTAAATAGAAGAGTAGGAAAGATAGCACTGTCACACAGGAGAAGTTCCATAGCTGAACGCCCCATACCAAAAGCCAAATCTGGCTGTTTTTGCATATGACTAGATGTAATTATGACTCTGGTTCAGGAATAAATATTTCTGGTTTTTTACCAATAAGTTGGGAATGCAGAAATTCTATTACCTCAAGCATACATATAATCTCAAACAGAAAAATATAATATGATTAAAAGTCATCTTTAAGTTAACCAATGCTGAACAGTGACCCTGATGTTTAAGACCTAACAGAACCAGGCGATCCTCAGGAGGAGAGCATAGGCAGACACCATATACCCACAAGAGTTAGAGGAGTGTTATAGAGACACCATGACTGGTGGATTTCGATTGCAAATCACTGAGGAGAGGGATATGGGAAGACACCCTTGAGCTCAAAGACTCTGGATTATAGAAGTCCTGTTAGCTCAGCACATTTCTTTCAAGTAAATCATATTGTGTTCATCTATGTCTAAAAATGTGGATCCCAAATGTGAATATTCATATGTGATGGCAGAGAGGAAGGAAGAGACAAAGCTTAAGCAGGCTTACATTCTCTGTGTGCCACCTTTTCCCCAAGATCAAGAATCCCTGTAGCTTTGAAGGACAGTTTTCCTAAGGGATACATGCATCTCAGTTAGTGACCAAGACCAGGAACACTGACCTGATTCTTACAGACTTCCTGAAGATGAAACTATTTCCAATTGTGTCAAAACACCTAGTTTTCCCTCAAATCATATTAAATAAGGGAAATCCAGCAGAAATAAGGAGACAATGACATTGATTCTACAGACAAGAGTGACAGCTTCTGAAAGCACATAAACCTCACCAATCACAAACTGGTTCACTTTTCAGCTGCCTCTATGGCTTACAGTTGAAAAAGGGATTATATCACATATGGAAATCTCAAAAGAAACAAAACACAAGTAAAAATGGTATCCCAGAAAAATCATTTGTAAGAAGGATATTCATGAATATTCTATTTATTTTAATACCATTCGATTCAAAAGGGTTGTTTTCTTTATAATTGAAGAGCATCTATTATTCTATTTATTTCCCTCAAAAGTAGCAAAAGAGACAATTCTGATAATATATATTGTAGTAAGAAGAGGAAATAATTGGACCCAGGACGACCTCAGACAATGCAATTGTATCCTTTGATAATCAGTGATAGATCTTACCACACAGATTGTAAACAACTGCAGTTTAAAATTCAGAAAGGCTAGTCCTAGTGTTCATAACTGAGCATAAGAGGGTAGAACTTTCCCTCGAGCCAGGAGAAAATGTCATCCATTAGAATTAAAGTGAATTCTCTCCAGGATCATTTCTAGAAAGAACCAGAGCCCTCAGCAGGTGATAGTAAATGATGTTTTTTTTGTTTTTGTTTTTGTTTGTGTGTGTGTGTGTGTTTATCCTTCCTGCACATCTCGACCTATGTTGGGGAGAGAATAATAAGACTGGTTTTCTAGATGACCTGGCAGGGTCACATGGCTTATGGTCAGAGTGAATACCTCTGGTGACCAGAGTGTGGACAGATCCCAAACCAGCCAGGCTGCTGGGTTTTCCTCAGGTTCTGCTGGTATCCAGCTCTGCAAACTTCACCTGCCTGGGCTTCAGTTCCTTCCTCTGTACACTGAATGGAAATAGGATACTTCATCTTTAAGATCAAATTTCATTTCCAAATTCTTAATCAGAAAAATTATGACAGGTTTAAGAAGATAATTAATGGTCTACAGAACTGAAATCAAAGAGACTTGCTGAAATAAGCAACAAAATATGCAAAGAACAATGTAAGGTACATTTTCTTCTAGACTGGGTAAATTGTACTGAGTATTTATATGGACTTGAAAATCATATATGCTTTCAATAAATATAAAATGAAAGCATTTAAAATTATTAGCTGCTTATCAGCATGAAACACAAGGAACCCTGAAGTGTGGAATTTTTGCAGCAAAATTCACCATTAACATCACGAACAACACCATCATTTCTTTTCCCCTATGTAATCACACCATCTCCAAGGCACAATTTTAGGTTTAGTGATCTTAAAACTGGGTAAGACTAGGGAAGCTGAGCAGGCAAATCAAATGATTAAGTTTAAAAAGTTTTACAGGTATTTAAGCCTTGGGAAAGCTTAATTAAAGTTAATGAAGAATTTAAAACAAGAGTGAAAATTAAAGCAGTAGGATATGTTAAAGAAAAAAAAATAGTACACCATTGAAAAAAATCCCGGGAAAGCCACAGGGAATGGATGCTAATTATCATTGATTGGAGGCACTGGCTCTGGCAAATGCAGGGAGTGACCTGAAGAAACATTACTGAGGAAATATGGCCAGAAACATAAGGGAGATAAAGAAAATGGAAGGTGAAACACATATTTGATTTTTCACACAGATTAGTAACCCTATTAAATCTGCTTTTTGTAAATTTCATATCACCTTAAAAATAATCATGATATCCTTAGCTCTTCATGTTCACTCACTATTCCATCCTTCAATCATTCATTCAACATCAGATTCAGAACTCAGTCTATCAGATCCTCTTAAGTTCTATATCTCCATCTTCTCTATCTTCCTATCCTACAAGAATGAGAATAGGTCCCAAGTGAATCACATAATCTTATGAAGTAAAATAGAAAATTTAAAATATCTCCTTCTTCTTCATCACAAATACTGGTTATTCTACTTGAACCAGGCTCATCTCTGACTGAGAGAGACTACTACAAATGAACACAAGATGACATTTTCTTGGATATTTTATTGCAGACATATATTGGACATTTGATTTAGTATTATGGTATCAATTTATCAGATAATGTCCAGAATGTATAAATGATAGAAACCAAATAGTAATGTCCAGAATGTATAAATGATAGAAACCAAAATAGCTGGTCCAAATCTAATGGTTATTTATCTTGCTTAATTACAAAAGGAATTATTCACCCATCCACATGTAATGTAACCAGTTCCCAAGATAGATATGTTTCCAAGATAGATATGTGGGAAAAAATAGAGCATTAAAATAATTTTTCAGGGTAACAGTATTTATAGAAATAAATACACAGAAAAAATTGGCTAACTTTGGCACTCTCTCCTACTGGAAAATAGGTAATGTGATTAGCCATTTCCTTGCAGTTGACAATGAAACATCAATAACAAAATCCATCTTAAAGAATCTACCAATTCTCAAATTCAAAGAACTTCCCACTGAACTTTTCGTATTGGCTTTTGGAAGATCGTAAGAAATGATGCAAATTATAAAATAAAAATAATGGGGCATTAAATGCTAGAGCTTTGGGATTTGGAGAGAAGGGTCAGTGAGTTACTAAGGGACTGTGGCACCATCCTGTCCTTTTCTAGTGATCAGAACAGTGGCAATATGAAAGAGGAATGTTGCCTAAGGCCCTCTTAGATTGACTGACATGGGAACTGGTGAGAGCCCCTCCTCTTGTCATCATTTTGGAAGCAACACCTAAGAAGCAGAACACAACTGCAACTACTATAAGGGGATTAGAGTTAACAGCTGGCACTGGGGTAGATAACTCTCTATTTTGGAGATGTTTGCTTTCACAAAAAAAAAAAAATGTTCGGTATTAATAAAAAAAATTTAAATGTGCTGCCTCTCATTGGAAGGAGCATTGTCTTTGAAGGCTCTGAGTACCCAGGGAAACAAATTCATCTGCTTCTGTCATGGGTTTCAGAGTCTAACCTCTGGCAACAAATTAATGCATTAACCAGGAACCCAAATGCAAAGTACTTATGCACACAGCATGGTGGCTATGATTTAGTAATGTTCACACAGCAATTTATAGTTACTGAGTGCTACAATGGTTCCTGTGATTTATTCTTGGAGGAAAATCTATGAGATATTACATCCATTTTATGGTTTTTCAGGTGAGAAAAGCAAGGCACAAGGGGTTAATACAGAGTCACAGAGATTGAGACAGGTTATAACCGAATATGCAAAAAACCACCTTTTGGAAAGGAAAACTGAGCCTAAGATGCTGCTTGACATTAAATAGAAAAGGTGCATTGAAATATTTTCTTAAAGTAAATGTTTATACTCCTAAAAAATATATCAATTCTAATTCATAAAGAAGATAAATTATATTGGTAGAAATTATAAATGTAAATGTGTGATATTTACTTAGGGCAATTAATGTGTAAACACACATTAATGTGGATATAAACATTTGAATCAGAGAGTGGGCATGGATAATAGTTCCAGGTGTGTGTCACTTTCAGAATCTGTGGATTTCTTGGCCCATTTATTAATTTGGTTATTTGGGGTTTTTTTGGTGTTAAAATTTTGAGTTCTTTATATATCCTAGAGATTAGTACTCTATCTGATGTGCATGTGGTAAAAATTTGCTACCAAAATGTAGGCTCTCTATTCACCTCACTGATTGTTTCTTTTGCTGAGAAGAAGTTTTTTAGTTTGAATCCATCCCATTTATTGATTCTTGATTTTAATTCTTGCACCACAGGAGTCTCATTAAGGAAGCTGGGGCCTAATCTGACACGATGGAGATTTAGGCCTACTTTTTCTTCTATTAGGCACAGTGTCTCTGGTATAATTCTTAAGTTCTTCATCCACTTTGAGTTAAAATTTGTGCATGGTGAGGGATAGGGTTTTAATTTCATTTTGTTACATATGGATTTCCAGTTTTCTCAGCACCATTCATTGAAGAGACTATCTTTAGTCCATGTTTTTGGCACCTTTGTCTATTATAAGATGACTGTAGTTATATGGGTTTGTCTCTGTGTCCTCTATTCTGTACCATTGATCTACAAGTCTATTTTGGGGCCAATACCATTCTGGTTTTGTTACTATTGTTCTGTAATATAGTTTAAGATCTGGTATACTGATGCCACCTACTTCATTCTTCTTCCTAAGGATTGCTTTATCTATTATGGATCTCTTATTTTTCCAGATATATTTAATGAATTCTTTTTCTATTTCTATGAGGAATTGGGATTTTGATTGAAATTGCATTAAATCTGCCAAGGAACTGAACAAACACTTCTCAGAAGGTGATATACAATTAATCGACAAATATATGAACAAAATGTTCAACATCTCTAGCACTTAGAGAAATGCAAATCAAAACTACTCTAAGATTTCATCTCACTCCAGTCAGCATTGCAGCTTTCAAGAATACAAACAATAGTAAGTGTTGTGAGCATGTGTGGGAAAAGGCACACTCATACATTGCTGGTGGGACTGCAAGTTGGTACAGTCAGTTGTATAGAGATTCCTTGGAAAACTAGGAATGGAACCACCATTTGACCCAGCTATCCTACTCCTCGGTCCATACCCAAAGGACTTAAAAACAGCATACTACAGGGAAACAGTCACATCAATGTTTATAGCAGCACAATTCACAATAGCTAAACTGTGGAACCAACCCAGATGCCCTTCAGTAGATGAATGGATAAAGAAAATGTGGCATATATACACAATGGAATATTACTCAGCAATAAAAGAGAATAAAATCAGCACATTTGCAGGTAAATGGATAGAGTTAGAGAATATAATTCTACGTGAAGTGACCAATCCCCCCCCCAAAAAAAACAAGTGCCAAATGTTTTCTCTGATATAAGGATGCTGATTCATAAGGGGGTTGGGGGAAGGGAGCATGGGAGGATTAGACCAACTGTAGGTAGAGCAAAAGGGAAGGAAGGGGAAAGGAGGAGCATGCAGGTAGGAAAAACCCTGGAATGAGATGGACATTATTACCCTAAGTACACGTATGAAGACATGAATGGTGTATCTTTTGTATGATCAGAGATATAAAAAAATATTGTGCTCTGTTTGTGTAATATGAATTTTAATGCATTCTGCTGTCATACATAACAAATTAGAATTTAAAAAAGAATCTGTCCACAAACTGCTGGAATACTAGCTATAGGGGAAATATTTGCCTCAACTTAATAGTTAAAAAATACAATGCAGTAAAATTGATCCTTGTTGCAAACATCATGTCACAGGGTGTGAGCTGGGAGTGCACCTGAATCCTTAAATTCAGTCCTTTATTCAGTGGGTTGTCCAGTTGGGGTTGGGGGAACCTAGAAAACCATCAGAGGAGGTACCTTCACCAGTAATTTATAGGGTGCTTGTAGGGAAGGCTTGTAGCCTATGGGAAAGGAGTCTGGTCTTCATTATAGTTCTTTCACCTCTGAAGCCAGAAGCAAACTGAAATTAAGTGAAGAGATACAAATGTTATATTATTTTTTAAAGAAAACCAATAGCTTGAAACAAATGACCTGGAGGCTAGAATAGCCTGCATTGTCTGAGAACAAATGTAAGGAAGCAAAGTTTTAAGAGATTTAGGAGCTCTAAGGAGAAACAGGAGAAAATTAAATAGGGAGAAGCACAGAGAAAGAACAGGTGAGATTGCACTGAGTGAGGCTTGTGGCATTATGTGTGCTGAGATCACAGAATCTCTGAGCCCAGTCCAGGAGCCATGGGCTGAGCTATGACTCAGGAGGTTACAGGAGGCAGGTCCACACAGAAGCTAAACATGGTGAACTCAGATTCCAGAAAGGATAAGAGCAAGCTCCTTCAGGGACCTAAGAGAACATAAAGAAAATGGCCTGTTTGTTAGACTGGAGGGAGGTAGTAAAATGAATTGCAAGGGACAGGAACTAGTGACTGGAACCAAGGAGCAGGACCAAGTGAGCAGAGAACAAGACCAAAACGTCTGAAGGGACCTGAGAGTATCCAGTCCTAAAAGTAGGGGTGATCACTGAGGCACTACCACCTGTTAGTCCTGCCAAGTCCACACCACACTGCAAACCTGGGCCAAGGCAAATAATGTGGCACTGGGTTGCTGAGCTTCTTTGTATGAAGGCTGAATTGCAGATTCCCTGAGGGGTTGATCCATGAGTTCCAGGGGGAACTATGGATGGCATGCTCTGTGGAACTGGAACAAAGGAACACCAGAATCCCCAAAATAGATTCTTTGGAAAAGACTTCTTTAATATCCAAATTCAAGAAATAGAAAACTCAGCTGTTTCATGTTTTTATATGTACCAGTTAAAATTAAATTGAAATTGAAAAAGGAAAATTAGGTTACAACAAGTGGCAGCAGAAACCTACCTGAGATTGTGATTCTGCCAAGAGGAAGTGTATAAGATTGAGCTTTGTAAACTAAAAATAACTAGAAAAGGTAAATAATACTCTGAAGTGGCTTTGATTTGAAGGTTTATTTTACCTACATACTAATATGTTTTACTGATAACCTGGGCATTATAGAATATTTGGAAAAGAGGGAGGAAAGATTTTTAAAAAATGAGAAATATCCAACCTTAAACTTTCCACTTAGAAATGATCATTGTTCATGGTTTGGTATATTACACAACAGTTTTTATTCATCTGCACATCTATGCCTTGTTTATAAAACAAATTGGAACCCGGATAGTTTCATTTTACTTGGTAATACATTGTGTAATTTGCAATTTCATTATATTCTGAAAATGTCCTTTTAAAATCGATATTAAATTCTACTGCTTTTAATCGATTTCCTAAAGTTAAAAACTTAGGTCTCTAATTTCCACTATTTTAAATAAAATTGTGAATTATTTGTTTTTATTTTGTTGTTGTTGTTTTGCACTTACTTTTTTACTAGTAAGACTGTCTTTTGTTGTTGTTTTGTTTTGTTTTGTAGTTCTGGGATGGAACTCAGGGGCACTTGGTAAATGAGCTACATCCCCAGTCCTTTTAATTTTTTATTTTTGAGAAAGAGCCTTGTTAAGTTGCTGAAGTTGGCCTGAAACCTGTGATCATCCTGCCTCAGCCTCCCAGGTCATTGAAATTACAGGTGTGCACCACAGCACCTGGCAAGACTGATCATTTTTCATGTTTTGAGTCATCTATACTTTTTTGTGAATAGCCCTAATTTCTGTCTACTTTTCTTCCAAGCTATTAAGCTTTTCTAAGAGCCCTCAATATGTTAAGTACATTAATCCATCCTCTGCCATACATATTTAAAATGACATTGATTTGTCTTATTTCCTTTATGACACTTTTCTTCAATCAAAAAAGCTTTAAATTTTTATGTAGTTGAATATTTTCCTTCATAACTTTTTGCTTCATGACTTTTAACCTATTTGGTGCTTTAATTTCTTCATCGTAAAATGTGATTAATATTAGTATCTACCTTATGGGACAGTTAAAAAGTAATAAATGTAATAATCCATTGAAAGCATAGGGCATAATGTCTAGCACATAATAAATATTTGATTAAACATTAGTGATTATTTAACTCCTCACTACATAAAAATAATCTAAATTTAGACTTCTTCCAAATTCGTTCTAACACTATATTTTAAATAATATTATTGTATCCCAGTAATTTGAAATACCAGCTCCATTACACACTAAATGATTACAGGTGTTTGGATATGTTTCTAGACTTTTTATTGAAGCCCATTGATCTGCCTGGCTAGTAGTGTAATACCGCTACAATATTAAAATCAGTATGGCTGAATAATGGTTTAATTACTTTTAGTGCAATTATCCTTCCATAATTATTCTTTTTTTCAGAAAATACCCTTGACTAATCAGGCTGCCAAAACTCCTGGTTAAAGTTCCAAGAGGGAATTAACAAAAGTATGTGAAAACATCACTCCTCTACAGAGCACTCCCTACTCTATTTTAGGGAAAGTCTAAGGTGAAATTTTCTGCCAGAATCCTGCCACACCCCTAATCCCTCCCTAAATTCTGTCCACTAGATTGTAAATGTACGATGTAGAGTATAATGTTGGCCCTTGCTATCAAAAAATTTTGAAAATCAGGTTTTAAAATGCATCCTTGTAATGCAATTAAAGATCAAATTGGAGAATATATTGTACCTCCTAACCTGCTCCCTGAACCCAATACTAAGAACTCTCAGGACCTTGACTTATCAGGATAGTGCTCAGGCTGAGCAGACTCAGACCCAGTTACCATAAGGAAGAAGAAATCAAACACCTACAAAGTCTGAGAATAGAGAGCCCAAGGGCCAACTCTTCCTGCAATGCCTCTGCCCCATAGAAATGAGCTGTGGGGCTTTTACCTCTCAGTCAGTGCTCCCTCCTTCTGTTGAGTAGGAAGATAAAATAGAAAGACAGAAGTACCATACGTGTACTGCTGTACTGCTCCTTCCAAGAGAGTAGATTTGAAATCCCCTCACAAAAATAAAAGAAAAAAGAAGCTCCTTAGCAACTTGTTTCAGATCAATATATGCCATTTTAATGAGAGATGGTTCCCATGTCTTCACAGTGGCCTGATTTCTGTCCTGTCTTATATTTAATGATTCTAAGACTCTGTGTGCAAAGCAGGCTTTGTTAGATTCCTGGAAAGGCATTGAAATTAACTGTTAAAATGCCATGCCCACATTCCTATACCGCTCAGTTCTTATTTCATAATAAATATCTTCAGATTCTCTGAATTGCTCTAAATTTCCACTTGGTAACAGTTTTTTGGGGGGTTTTATTTTTACTTTCTCCAGGGATTGGGAAGCTTAAAGGAAAATAAAACTGGAAAGGGACCTCTTAATAGAAACTTGTAAATTATGAAGAAGATAATAGAGTAAGTAATGAGAAAAATGTCTATTTTTCAAATTAATTCTAACCGTCAGGTAGATTGGAAGTGAGAAAATGACAGAAACCACAGGAAAAAAGTGTCTCTGACATCTCAAGCCTCTTGAGAGCTGGTGAGAGGAATGTTAAAGTTGCATCAGATGTAGGGAAGCCAGGAAGGGAAACTTCAAAAAGTCCCCATAAAGGGAAGAAAGAACCCACAGCTGAGATTCTGAAATGGAAGAAAGCTCTGGAGGGTTATTACAGTAGGCAGAAGGAAATTTCCATTTTTTCTCTGCAAATAATTCAGAAAACAAAGAAAAGGGCGGGAAGGCATATCTAAAGAGATCAACAGAAATCTCTGATGACCTCAAATATCATGAGGATTTGTGCAAATGATAGAAGGACAAATAGTAAAGAGGAGAATGTTAGTAAAATATAGTCAAGAAAGCGAAAGCCCATAGTGAGCTAAGGCTTGAAAAAAAATATACACAGAAGAAAAAACATTTCCCCTTGCCTACCCCTCCTATTTTTGTAAAGTGCCACTCAATGCAAGAAGAATCACAGAGGCAAGCATCTTCTGATCCCCATGGAAGAGTCAATGAATCTGGGGATTGGTGAATGAATGCAGTGCTCATTTTCATTCTCTTCTGTCACAGAGGACAGCTATCAATTAAAGATGGCTGGGGACAATGCTGGCATAAAGCTGGCAGGTGAGGCAATTCTTCAATTCTGTTTTGTTTTGTTTTGGTACCAGGGATTGAACTCAGGGGCACTGGACCACTGAGTCACATCCCATCCCTATTTTGTATTAATTTAGAGACAGGGTCTCACTGAGTGGCTTAGCACTTCACTGTTGCTGAAGCTGCTTTGAACTCTCAATCCAACTGCCTCAGCCTCCCAAGCTGCAGTGAGGCAATTCTAAAAGGGACTCTGAATGAATTGAAGACTGCAGGCCAGTTCATTTATAGGTAACCATATGCCCTGGTTTGCCCAAGACAGTTCTGGTTTATGCCTGCCTTTTTAGTATAATTATTATCAGACCTCCTTTCCCTTTTAAAACTATCTTTATTTGGATAATAAAATATATGCTCATCTTTAACATTATATCTGCCTACTAAAATATAGCACATTATATTGTTTGCAACTATCTTTGATACTACATAGAGAATAAAAGTGGTGTTGTAATAGGAAATGAACAGGACTTCTAATTTTCCTAAATGCAAAGAAGAACTATGTTGGTATATCTAGACTAAAAGATAAAGTCTTGATAATCTGAGGAACAGACAGTCATATGGGTTTCTGTGATGATTTTGAGAGGAAGCAAGCACTAGAAGGAAACATGGGTTTATAAAACTAAATTAGGTGATGTCTGTCTTAATTGCTTCTACAGCAGGGCTACTACAGTGCATGCCATTTCTATACATAATCAAAAGTGGATTTTAATAAGACCCCAGGCAAAGATACTCTATATATTCTTATAGACAAAGATGGATACATGTGTTGGCATACACTTTGATGTATTTTAATAAATTTAATGACCATTTCAAATAGTGTTGACTAATGTTTGTCAATGGGCAATGTTATTTCTGCCCTTGGCACTGTCCTTTTCAATATTTTTCTCACCAAATTGGATTAAGATATGCTGATCAAAGTTACATCTGATGCATGGCAATAGCAAATAGATGACAGAGTCAGGATCCAAAATTATCTCATCAGATTGGAAAAATATGCCAAGCCTAAAAAATTAAATTTCATGGGGAAAAACAATTTCATAGGGACAAACTTATTTCCCTGAAAGAAGTAGCACAACAATAAAAGATATGATATTAAACATTAAGTAGTACATATGAAAAAGAAATAAAGATTTTGTTGATGTAAAAATCATAAGGTGGTAAGCTGGCCACAAAATCATTAATATCAACAGTAAGAGGTTGACAGATAAATCCTACTGAACTCAACACGTTAAATGCAAAATAACATGTTTCATTCTGTGAATCTCAACATTAAGCAAGACAAAGGCAAACTGGAGCCATGTAGAGAATAATCAGAAGAGCAAATTGTTAAGTCATTTTTTAAAAGAAATAAACAATAATGCTGATTTGCCATCTTTCATGTGCAGTTCTGAAATTCAAAATGTTTGAATACCAGAAGATTTTAAATTCAATTGTTGCTGAATTCAGACCTAAACTAAGAGAAGAGAAGGTGTCCATAGTTTATCTATTCCAATTTATTCTTAGGGCTGTTTGTAGAAATATTAAATTACTTGATTATGGAGTTCTGCCCTGTGCATTAAAAAGACACTAAAAGGAATTTCAAAACAAATCGGATGTCAAGTGTTTGGAGGAAAGTATTGTTAGCTAAATTTAATGGTAATAATAACAATAATGATAAAAATTAACAGAAAGCACTATGTGCCTATCACTAACCTTGGACATATGTATTATTATTATTATCCACACTTCAAAATGAAGTAGTCTGAAGCAGAGATTTTTTTCCCAAAACCACATAGTAATAAGTGCAAATCTTCATCTTGGGAATATGAGATTGAATGGGAATACGACAGTTGATAGTTAATATTCAGGGTGAAAGATAATTAATTAATCCCTATTAATTATTAATAGGGAAACCTACAAAGGTAGAGCTTGTTTGGGATACCAGTATAGAATGTTCTTAAAATTTTCTCCAGCTTTCAGAAATATATCTGGAAGTAGATATTTTTAACTTGAATGATCTCTCTTTGCAATTTAGGGCAAAAAGAAAAAAAAAGGTGGCTGCCAATTGTTCAGGGAGAAGAAAAATTTATTATTTTCTGTTTTGATCAAACCACAACTTCCGATAGCTGCTATAATGCAAAACTGGAGCTTCAAGAGGAGAATGACAACTGACCTCCAGGAACCAAAGTAAAGAGATAATGGAAGGAAAGTACACCCTAATCCTAATTATAAAGGAAAGAGCTGGTATAGGCTGGTGACTCAGGCCCCAGACAGGAATCTTAGGTCAAGGTTCTTAGGCGCAGCTTCTGATTCATGCTAACAGGTATTCTGGATGAAAGATACTGTGGGGATATTTTGCGGCACAACAGAGGAGCCCATCTGAGTGAGGCTAGGGTCCACTGTGGTGTCACAGCATACTGGACCACCAAGGGCATCATTATATCAGAGGATAGAAGAGGAGAGCAGTATGTGGCCATGAGTAGACTGTGAGACTTTGGCATCCTCTTCACCTGTTGTTGGAAGAACCCACACTCTGTATATACCAGAGTACATCCCCAACATTCTTGGACAATTTAGGGAAAAGACCTCAAGTAGGAGATTTATGGACTTATGGGATACACAGAGGTGTCCTACTAGGTGGGTCCCCTAAAGGTAGCTATGTTATACACCAGGGTATGTGACAAATTCTATGATATCACACAAGAAGTGGACTTCACTGGAAAAAGGGGAAAGGTACAAAGAGAGGTTCAACAAGGAGAGCATGCAGGTTGCCATTCTCCCACATCATCATAGAGAGATGGGTGGAGCCTGAAGAAGTTACTAGATACAGTGTGGGTTGCTATACATATTTTTTTTCTTTTTAAGCATGTTCGTGCTTATCAAATTTGTCATGGTGGATGGCGAGTTTTAATAACCATTAATTTACTAATTATTATTTTGAGTATCATAATCTCTCTAATTATGCAGCTCCAAATTCTAACATTCAGAAGTATGTCTTCAACAAAAAAGTTTAAGAAGACATTACAGGAAAAAGTAGACTGTATGACCTCTAAGAGACTTTCCACATCAGAGGCTTTGGTTTATGAAACACTTTGGAAAATATTAGATATTATTAATATTTCCCCTAATTTTAGTTGGCATTCTATTAGCCTTCTTCACTGATGCTGCAAAGTGAATAGAGACCTTAAATGTATCAATATAGACCTTTGTCCTCAATTCTATTAACTGATTCAGAGCAATATAAACTGCACTCCAGTTGCACATCATTTCTACCTAACTCAAACACTACAATTCAATCTCTTCTGATTCTTATTCCATCTCTCAACCTGCTGGCCTCTTACCATTTATTTCCTTTTCTTCCTATGCAGCAGACTCAACAAAAATCCATACTCCAGCTCTTCTGCACTGTTTGCCAGAGATTTAATAATCCCCAAGTAGCAACAGAATAGATTTATAGCTGTCTGTATCATTCGACTAAGGAATATAAAAGGCATCGTGTTTTTCCCTAGTCATAATCTTTAAATGCAGGTGACAACATTTTCTGTGATCTATTTAGGATTCTTTATCCCCTAAATAAGATGGCACATGTCTTCCTGAAGTGGGCACTCATATCCCCAAATCTGTATCTATAGAAATGCTAAGTTTGTATCTATACTCAAGACACCTCCATAACGACAGGTTCATGTGAGTTGTTATGTTCAGTCAGACTGTTGAATGGATCAAACGTAAGGTTTCTAGGAAACTTACCATTTCCAATGAGCTATGAAAGATACTGGAGAAATAATCATATAAAATTCCTGACCTCCAAGAACTCAAAATGTGAAAATAAAGAATAGCTGTAATATAATACCATAAGTATAATAAAGGAAAAAAAGTACAACTGGCTAATCCATGAGAACCACATGGCCCTAGACAAGTGGGGAAAAAAATTTGTGTAGAGTAAGTGACTATTGCAACAAGAAAGGCTGCTGCCCAGTTTAGCCTGATTCATAGGTGAAAGCCATCTAGCAATTGCCACTGGGTTTGTACAAAACAAAAATTAAGCACACAATCCTAAGTATGGAAAAGTAATTGCAAATAAATAAGTAAATCAGAATTCTGGTCACATTTCTAGGTGGAGAGCTAAAGTACATACATATGTCACAAATGCAAGAATTAATATGGGCCAAGTTATTGATCCTTCAGTCTTTAGGGAGTGAAGTGAGACAAAGCCTGAAATAGTTTGTTACGTAATAAATATTTGTGTTCTCCCCAAATTCATATGTTGGAATCTTAAGCCTGAATGGATGGTATGAGCAAGAAAGACGTTTGAGAAGTACATAAATCAAGATATTAGTGACTGTCTTTTGTTTGAAGCAACAGTATTAATGGAACCCAAATGTTAGCAACATTAGGATTTAATACTTTGGGACCAAAAACAATGCTGTGATTTGATCATTATCTTTAGAAGCTGCTTCTAAGGATTAGGATTTATATAGATCTAAAAATAGATACTGATTTCTTTATGTTTTATTTTTTATTATTAAGGGTATGCATGTTATATGTTTAATATCTGATAAGTGGATACAGACTATTGTTCTGAGTTCAAGAGAAATAATCAAATAATGCCACAGAGCAATCTGATTCTGAAGTGTCTGGTTATGTTGCAGCTGCTAAGTAGCTCAAGTTTCTATCCATTAAGAGCCACAGAGTGTCATCTTTATATAAAGTTGGAAGGAAAATGTGTTGGTTTTAAGTTTTAAGATTCTTTGGGCAAGAGGAGAAAAATGACAATAAAAGGGATACATCTTTATCTGAGCTACTTAAAGCATTTTCAAAGCATCAGCTCTCTCTGATAAACTAAAAGCACTCCTTAGAAGTCCTCCATCCAAAAATAATAAGTTTATTGTGTAAAGGATCTTTCATTAAGAGGGACTCGGCTGTCTGGAGAACTTGATGCATCTGAGAGTGCGGCTGCCTCCCTTTTAATGAATGCCCAGGTCATAGAGATAGTTGCAGATCAAGAATGCATATCTCACTTTCAGGAAGAGACAGTTTTTCAAAATTGATTAAAACAGGGACCTGGGGAGGCGAGGGTCCAATCCAGCACTAGTTTCTCTCCATTGTTTAAAGTTTACATTATAAAAAGCACTATTCTAACTAGTCATTTGAAAACTGTTTTCAAATTCAGAAAAATATTTATCTGAGAGTCTGTAAATCATTAATAAGAAATCAAAACTTCCCATCTAAATACCTGTATCTACTCCTACTTTTCCTTCAAATTCCTAAAGTGTCTGCTGGCAGAGCTTTCCTTGACAATGTTTCTTCCTGTTTCATTCATTTAACCTCTCTTATTAATTCAGTAAAGAGCATGTGCCATCTTCTGAGATCTGGGGTAGAACTAGAATTAAAAACAAGAGTCAGCAGGGTCCTTCCCATCAAGGAGCTTCTAGTCTATTAGTTCATTTTAAAATAAGTTCAATAGCTCATTTTTATACCACAAAAATTATTACATAAAAATGTATATACTGCAGGAAATCTTTCCCAAATGAATATTTTACATTCTATTATTTTTTAGATGCATGAATGAACAATTTATGATTAAAAGCTAGAATTTCCTGTGACATGCAATTTTAAAAGAGGGATACACTAAAAGGAAATTAATACTGAATTTTAGGGAGGGAAGGACTCTGTAGAGATCTGTTAGCGGAATGTTCTCATCTTACTGATGGTAACTGACACCAAGAGAGTGAAATAACTTTTTTCATCAAATATGATTGGAGCATCAACCATATGCCAGGCTGTAAGGTAGAAGCTGGAATCACAGTGATGAATGGGACCTATACTACTCTGCTGTAATTAACAAATAATTAAATTATAATTGTAGAATCTGGGGACATGAAAAGCATGGGTTGCTGAAAGAGTATAATAGACTGGTGAAACCCAATTTGTACATTCAAAAACAACTTTTCTCAGAGGGTCTCACATAAGGCCAACTTAATGAATAAGAGGCTTGTCCCAGACTGCATTAACTAGTGAGATGCACAACAGCAGTGAGCCAAGGATTCTTTTTCTTTTATTTTAAATTGGTTCTTAGTTATACATGACAGTAGAATCCATTCTGATATGAATATACAAGCATGGAATTTATCTTATTCTAGTTAAAACCCCATTCTTGTGGATGTATATTGCCAGGACCATCCATGAAATGTGCATGAACCCAATGGGCATGAAAGCCACTGGGTAGGAAAATAGGGTATCTAGGAAATCCCAGCCACACTCCTGCTGGTTTGAGACGGCTCAATACATGAGATATCCTACGTAGTTCTGCCAGGTTCAGCACTGCACTGGAGTTGGAGTGACCTGCTGGAGCCACCTAGCTGCACAACCTCTCAGAAATGGGTGTGGCTTGCCAAGATGCCATTCAACCTGTTGACTGCCAGACACCCTGAACCAAGACTCCACCCACTGAAACCCTATCCCTGCCTTTGATGTACTACTCTTCCTTAAATAAAGGACCTGAGCCATTTTCTAGTAGTTCTGTTCCAACTTCTATGTGAACTGGAGAAACTATTAGGCGCTCCTCTTTGAACCTAATTTCTGGCTCTGGCTCTTATTTCTTTACTAATTATCTCAGACTTTCATTTTCTCTGGTGGCTCATAACCTTCTAAACAGAAAACTACCTTGGCCGGGTGCTGGCAGCCAAAGGATAGCATACGATGACATCAGATTCATTCTACTGTCTTTCCTTTCGTATCCCCTCAATTCACAATAGCTAAGCTAAGGAGCCAGCCAAGGAGCCAAGGTTTCTTAAGGCACTATAGGCTTGCTCTCTGCTATGGCAAGTTCCCAACTGGTGGTTATTTATGGTGCAGCAGCAATGAGATTGTCAGTAGAAGACCGTCTACCTAGTTTATAAGCTCACCTCCTGTGCCTCCTGTCCAGTTTACTTGTCATTCAGTAAAAGTGTTGACAATATATACAACCCACGTTTCTTTGATCAGGAACGTGTATTATACTTGTTGAAGTTTCCAAATAACTAGGATTTGCTTTTTTAGCTTTTATATATCTTTAACGTCTTTTAGGTCCAAGGCAAATTATTTTTAACAATTTTTGTTTTATAATTGATGATATTAGAATTGAGAAAATGCAGTATATTAATATATATTAACTGTATGTATGTGTTCTAATTATTTCTTTCTGATAGTTAAATTTTGCCCCTCAGTGACATACTATACATTCTACTTAATAATGCAAAGTAAGAAAGAAGAGTTTTAGATTTATAACTCTTGTAAGTAACCTATTTATCACTAATAGACACACTTTATCATTGTCTTTCTGCCCTGGTATACTGTTGGCTAACATTATTAGCAGTTGCTTTGCTTAGGAGGATGTAAGGATAACTAACTCTGTACTGTTTTCCCAGAAATATTTGTTACTTCCAACTTTTTTGCAATATGCAGGTATAATTTGTGTTAATATGCAAATCCCTCAATATTAATACCCCCCCACACACGTGTGTGTGTGTGTGTGTGTGTGTGTGTGTGTGTGTGTGGTGTGTGTGTGTGAATGTGTTCATACTGAGTTACACTACAGATTTTCCTTCTTTCTTTCTACTGCATGGCTGCTTAAGATAAGAAAAAAAAAACATTTATTTTTAGAGTTTAATGAGAAGTGATTCTGGAACTTCAAATTTTTAGAAATATTGAGAAACAGAAAGCAGGTAGAGAAAATAAATGGCTTGGCAGTCAGTTCTTTGACTCCTTAATCCCAGTATTTATTATGTCTTATTTTCTATAGGGTCTTGTCTTCATACGAATGTACAACATCTAGGACCCCCTATTATTTTAGGATTCTCCACAAGTATCTCATTATTTAACAAAAGTTTCTATTGCTCTGTGTCAGCAGCATCTTCTCACCACCTCAGGTCCCCTTTAGAAAGCAGTCCATCCCCTGCCCCCAACTCCCTCATAGCTGGTTCCCTCTGCCAGGCCCTGGTACTCATCAGAGAGCTGCACCTATTGAGGGTGCTTCGGGAGGACCTCCTCTGACAGTGACATATTCACTGTTAATATAAGATCGCAAACCAGCCAGAAAGTTCTGCACATACCTTCACCCCAGTACCTATTCCTTATCAAGGAAAAGTTAGGGTGAAACTTAAAGGTTTAGAGATGTGATGGGTTTCTCCAAACTGAGTCAGTCACCTGTGGCAGAGCAGGAAATTTGTATTTTTCCAGTTTTACAGACATCCAAGCATCACATTGATACATATTTACCTTCAATTGCTAGGTACCTATTTTTAAAGGCAGATATATGAAGGAGCCTGTGTTAGTCACATTTCTATTACTATAATAAATACCTGACATAGTTAATTTATGAGGAGGAAAGGCTTATTTTGGCTCACAGTTTTACAGGCTTTGGTCCATGATCAGTTGGCCCCATTGCTTTGGGCCTGAGGCAGCAGCACATCATGGTGGAGCTCAAGATGGAGCAAAACCACTCACCTCATAGCCAGGAAGCAAAAATGAGAGGTGGAGGAAAGGACCACAATTCCCTTCAATGGCAGCAGCCCCCAGTGACCCAAAGACCTCCTACTGGACCCCCTTCCCAGCAGCATCACACCAGGGACCAAGCCTTTAACATATGAACCTTTGGAGAGGGTTTAAGGCCCAAACTCTAGCAGATCCTTCTTAGTGAGTATGTTCAAGGGTCTCGTAGCTTGAATGGTCTCCCTTTCTCCAAATCTATTTTTAATTGAAAATGAGTATGTATCAGATAAGTATTCGACACAGAAAAATTCATTTTTCTAACACTGGACATCATTTTTCCCTTCCTAATTTATTCACTGTATTTATTATTTCTGACTAATTCTCATGATAATCCTCTCCCCTTTTATGAATGTGTTTTACTTGTTTTTAAGAGGGACCCCAACCCAATATACATTAATAAATTAGCAACTGTTCTAAATATAAAGAGCATTATTCAAAGCCAGGAAACTTCAAAACCAAAATGGATATTTGTAAAGCACAATATCTTTCTTAAACTAACCCTTTGCCCTATAAATGCTTATACATATGTTCATTTTTCACCTTCCTTGACTATGTTTTCCCTTAAATTAGGAGTAAATATTATATAGCATTTCATCACCACCCTACCAAATGTCTGATGCACAATTAACATTTATTAAATGTTGGTTGAATGAGTGAATGAATGAGTGAATGGAAAATTAGAGATCAATGATAGCTGCACTTTATTAAAAACATAATTCATACTAGGGGCTATATAGGGCAATTTTCATGAATTAATTATTTTTCATGCTATTGTAAGGCAGGCATTATAATCCCAAATTTACAGATGAGAAAACAACTACTTAGAGAGGTTAAGTGGCATGGAAAAGGTTATAAATCTTGTAAATGACAGTTTTAATCTAAACCCAGTGCTGTCCTCTTTAATACCTGTACTCTTATTCACTAAGACAAGGGTCAACAAAGTATGGTATGTACTGCTTTTGCCTGCCACTGTTTTAGCAAACACAGTTTAATGGCAACACAAACTCACCTTGTGTTTACAGATTGTCTATGGCTGCTTTGGGGCTACAAAAGAAAAGTTGAATAGATGCAACCAAGGTAATCTGTTCTACAAAGCTTAAAATATTTATTATATGGTGCTTTACAGAAAAAACATGTGATCCTTGACGTTGGATATACTGAAGGAGCAGAGGGGAGAGGAGCAGTGAAGAAGCAGGAAATCCCCCCCACCCCCCGAGTAGTTTGGGCTCCATGTTTGCTGAATCCAAAATTTTATCCTACATTGAATCAAACAAGATGATGTTATTATGGGAAAAAACACCCAGGCAAGTCCCTAACTTAAAATCTGACCAGTCTTAGATTAACACTGGTCTTGTCTGTGCTGCTGCCTTATTTAATTTTTCCCCCGTTTGGTGCCATGGCTAACTCATTCCTAGTGAGTTCTCTGATAGTTCAATCTGGGAGCAGCTAAAGAGCTGAACTTCTTATTACATGATTAATTAGTCTTTCAAAGGGTAGACATAAGTGATCACATTATTCTGCTCCCAGTATGACTAAAAAACTAGTAAGCCTTTATCCTTTCCTGACTACTCTTATTTCTTAGGTATTTCTTCTCTCTTCCCTTCCTCCCCTCATATCTCCACCTAACCGCTCATATATAGACCTTATTGGATGTCAAGTATTGGTAGTATTAATTAAGTAGAATCCAATGCTCCCCTCAATCAAGTATTGAAATATGTCACATATGATACATGTTACCTAAACAAGATGTTTTTCCCAGACAGGTGCCTGGAGATAAGTTGCTTTTGTTGCAAAGGCATGGTCTCTGATGATGGGCAGGACTTTCTAACCCACTGCTCTCTTCATCCATGAGGGATGAGTAAATATTAGATTAAAGGCCTCCTGGGAGAAAATAAATTTGGACTGCATTCCCTTTCTGTGAAATAGTTATTAAAACATTTCTGAGGTTCTTAGATAAGGCAAACTAAAGCCAGAAGACAGGAAATTGCAACCTCCACCAAAAAAAAAAAAAAAGTCAAATTTTGTAATACTGCATTCTATATTGCCTAATGGTCCCTGGCATGTACGTATTATATTTGTGGATTTAAAAAGGTAATAAGAGGGAGGGAAGGTAGGAGAATGAGAGGAGAAAGAATAGGTGGATGGAAGGAAGATCAGAAAGGAAACGGTTTTAGTCAGATTTTTTGCTGCTGTGACTTAACAACCCAACCAGAACAATTGTAGAGGAGGAAACTTTATTTGAAGGCTCACAGTTTCAGGGGTCTTAGTCCACAGAAGGTTGGCTCCATTCTTTGGGGCTTGATGTTTGGATGAATATCATGGAGACAGAATGTGGTAGAGTAAAGCAGTTCATGTCACTATCAGGAAGCAGAGTGTAAAAGAATCCACTTGCCAGATACAAATATACACCCCAATGCCACGCCTCCAATGCCCCACCTCCTCTAGGCACACACCACCTGCTTTCAGTTACCACTCAATTAACCCCATCTGGTGATTAATTCGATGATTGATTGGATTAAGGCTCTTGTAACCCAACCATTTCTTCTTTGAACCTTCTTGCATAGTCTCACATGAATTCTGGGGGGACACCTCACATCCAAACCATAACAGAAACCAATAGGAGTTCTTTGGACACACTCACCCTAATGGAGTGGGTGGTACAGCTGATGTTCTGAACCAAGCACCTGGTTGTTGGCAGGGAAGGCTGATGTTGAAATCCAAGGGATCAGCTTGGGGAAATGGCCTCCTTGTGTATTATTATACTTGGTTCCTAGTGACTTTGGTGATAACTTTTTCTTTCTGAAAATTGCATAAGAGAATATCCTTCCTTGTACCTTGACGGGCTAAGTGTTAAGGGAGAGTATCTCTGCACTTGGTACAGCAGTGTCCAGAAGTGCACTGAAATTAGCAGCAGGTGGGGGGAGAGGTTATTTGTCTACCATATTGTAGGCCTGCCAAACTCACACAGCAGTGGGACACCATCAGTGGCAGTAAGTGGCCTGCCTCAGGACAGTTTCTGTACAGTATAGCTTGAAGGGGCCTCTGCTCAACAGCACAGGGAAACAGATGTAGGGCAAGAGGGTTAAATGTGGTTAAATGTGACCAACAACATTATAGATTCTCAGGATTATGTTGGTAAGGATATCCCAGTAAAGCCTGGGTTTTCTACTATTTCACAAATGAGGAGCCATGCACCTTCTTTTTGGTATATTTTGTTATCCATGGTTTTTTTAGTTACAGATTATGAAAGACTAACAGTTTTGTACCCTTGGTTGTCTTTCCATACTGATTCATCTCAGAGGAAAATACTGCACCAATATCTGGGTTACCATTTCCTTCCACTCAGAGATATGTTCAAAAACAGGCATGGAATTATTGACCTATCTCATCCCTCTCAGTGTGCCTGTCACCTCCCAATTCTAGAAGCTCACTTCCACTTGTTATTTAATTGTTTTATATTTTTTCAAAAATGTGACATGAGATATGCATAGAGAAAACTGAACAAAACTAAAGTATACACCTTAATGAATTACCATAAATTGACATCTGTGTAGATACCAAGCACAAAGATGACGCACTGCTAGCACTTTCAGATGGCCCCTTTTGCCCATGTGCCTGCTCTGCTCTACCTGTCCCAATCACGGAGGCTGCCTCTTGTCTAAAGATGGCCACTCTGACTTTTAAAGTAATTGCTTTCTTGATTTACTTTGGTTATCATTTTGGCCCAACTGTGCATCCCTCAGCTTTTAGTTTAGTTTTACTAGTTTTTTTTAATTTATATAAAATAAATCAAATTTTTTTCTGCTTGAACTCTATATATTATAGAATCTGTTCATCTATATGGCTACTTTTGACTTTGCTTGTGAGAATTATGTTCATTGTTAGAGTTCTCTGTAATTCACTTATCTTCATTGCTGAATAGGATTCCATTGAACAAATATACTATAATTTATGCACCTATTTGTGTTAATGTACATATGGATTGTTTCTACTGCTTACTATTATTTACATTAGAATTATCAAAATTCTTTTATATATCCTTTTGTTCAGATTAATGTGTATTTCCATCAAATATATAACTAAGAATGTAATTAGTGGATCAGTTGGTACCCATCAATCATCAAGCACTGCCAATTCCACTCCTCCTAGAGAGTCTAAGAATCCTCATAACTTCAGATCTTTATTGAGACCTGTTATTCTAGTTTTCTTTAAATTTAACTATTGTTTAAGGTAGATATTGCTATCTTATTGTGGTTTAAAATCGAATTTCCTAGATATTAATGGGGTTTAGAACCATTTTAAATTTTCTTTTTTGTATTAGTGAAGTGCATATTCAAATCAATCAATACTCATATCTTCTTTTGGGTTGTCTTTCTTCTTCTCACCATTTTGTACGTATGTTATTATCAGATAGGTTTTCCGGAATATCCATAAACACTTCAATCATTACATATATTATAAATATCCTGTTCCATACTAGGGCTTCCCTTTCCACTCTCTGAACATTTCCATTTAAAAGAAGATGCATTTTAAACAAAATCATTGTGGCAAGTTCTCTGATAAACAAATTTTCAAGGCATTGTGAAGTACACAAAAGGAATTTCCAATTAAACCCAAAAAGGATGAGAACTCAAAAAATGTCTTAGAAAGGTAAGATGACTTGCAAACATATTCATATTTTCCAAGAAATTAAGGGAGCAGAATTTCAATGCAAAGAGCCTCTGACTCCTCTTGCCTTATTCATGCAACTCAGTGAGAGAGCAGTATTCTTGACTAGAGAAAATTTCAAAGAACTTCAGTGATAAATAGAGCCCTAAGTATAAATAAGGAGAGATAAAAGACATCTCTAAGATTTAGAAGCATAGTTTCACTTTAAATAAATATTCCCAATGGTGTAAGAAAATGGGTGAACAGAAGGGAAGTACGGTTGTCCTGGGGTGCAGAGCTGAGCTTGATGACAGTGAGAGGGAGCGTTGGGAGTTGCAGACAGAAGACAACAGTGAGGCAGGCACTGTAAGCGATAGATAATTTTATCAAACTTGAAGTCCAGGAGATGTGGCTTTAACAACTCTTTCTGTACTCCCACAACAATGTGACTATAGTATATAAAGTAGAACCTTCTAAAAGTGACCGGAAACGTTTCCTCGTAGTTTGCTGGACAATAAATGAGCAGGCGGTGAGAGCTCTCGCTTTGCCAAGAGATGGTGCTACCATGTTCTCCTCACTCTTAGAAGAAGAACATCATCCTCTCCCTGAGTTCCAAAGTCCCCAGATTCAGAGCAGCTGACTTCCTCAGAGACCAGGTACAGAACAGCTACTAGAAACCACTTTGCCTATCAACCAAATAACCCGCAGTGTCTTTACAGGCACTGTAACGACAAGGTAAGCAATGAAGAGCACTGTCCCTTTAGTAGAACATAAACATGTTGTGTCTCCAGAAATAGCCTGGCCTGGCCCACCTCAGTGTGGGATGGAGAGCGGCATGCCTCCTTCACTGACCCTATCTTGGTAGTTTCACTAATAAATCATCTCCCTTAACCATGTGATCCTGTGGAATTCACCTTGAACCATGTTGCCAAACAGTGGCCTGGGCAGATAACAACTATTCTTAGCCTTGGTATCCTCCTCCATAAGACAGGAATCACACCAACTACAAAAATGAGTTGTTGTGCAGGGTGAGCCAGATTAATGTGTTTTAAGATACTCAACACTAGGCTAAAATAATTAAAGCCAGGAAGTCTCAATTTCTCAATTGAATGATAATGCCACAGTGCTGACTTCAACAAAATGACTCTCTGGAGTATGAGGGGAGGTGCTGGGTAGAGCTAGAAAGGAGATCTGCAAAAAGTGAACTAGGTGGAAGTAGATGTACTCTGCAAATGTATCCCATTAACAATCAGAGATTGTATTTTCACTTATAATAATGATCCAGTGGCTATTTTGTTAGTGGATATATATACAATTTATGTATATACCAAATACATGTCCAAAAGTCTCTGCATGATGGTCAGTGGATTTGTGCTTATGTGACAAGAATCAGAGGATTGTGAGTGTCTTTAACAATTGTTGGATTAAATAAATACTCTTTGGAAGGTCTGTTTTCCTTTGTCAGAACTGTGAGGTAGGAAGAGATTCTCTGTAGAGCAGGTTTTAAAGAAGCTGGACAGATGAAAACATAAAAGATAAGCTCTAATCGTGCAAATAAAATAGTCAAAGCAATAGGAAATTCTAGTGCTAACCTTCTTGCATTGCTGCGGGGAATTGCTTCTGCATTTATTGCTACCACTTCTCAAGCCAGTCAGAGGACTAAAATTTGAGAAATGAGTTAAGACAATTTTGGAGTAATGAGACTCCACTTGGGGCCACCTGAAGAGGTAGGACTGAGGCTCAGGAAGGAGAGAAGTTAAACAGAAGTAGGAAAGTAAAAATGGACAGCTCAACATCTACATGAGCTTCCCGCCACTGAGACCAGAGCTGGCTGGATAGGAGGAAGAGGCTCTGACTCCTAAACACAGGGCAGATTTGATAGCTCAAGGAATTCAAATTTTATTCAATCCGAATTTACTTATGTAGAGGACTCCGATATATGGGTCCTTTTAAATGTAGGTAGAACCAAGAGTGATTAAAAATCTTATAAATTAAGTGACTTTTAGGTCTGACTTTTAGGATTTTTTTTTTTTCTCTCAATGGCAGTTATAGGATAGCATGATAGAAAGACCAGAGCTCTGGAACTCTGAGGGGAAGAGCAACAGGCTATGAGAAAAGAGAATTAGAGAATTAGAAGTGAAAGATAGACCTGGAAAAGACAAGGTTGTCTAATAGTGAGTTGGCTTTCCCTGTGACAAGGGCTTTGACTAAGGTAGAAGTGACAGAGCTGAGTAACACTGAACTACAATCTTGAAACTACGTCTTCTATCACAGAGGTCATCCTGGGAAGACCAGCAGCACGTAACAGAAACATACCAGGGCTCTCAGCAATAAACTGAGAATATAGCAGGATCCCAGAGACTGCATCTAGCATCACCTCTCTTAAAGGTAAAATATAGAATTTTATGCTCTTCTGAATGAAAAAATAAATAAATAAAAATAAGACCAACACCACACACACACACACACACACACACACACACACACACACAAACACTGCTATTTTCTCTTCCCTATTATAGATGAGTTCCTTGCTAACTTTGAATTATAGAAAGGTTATTTTAACTTTAACTGAACTACTCCTTCAGGAGTAAATTCCTATCAAACTTAATTCCTGAAAAAGTTTTTTTTTTAAACACCTTTCAAATATCAGTCTTATGAAACAAATGTAAAATCAGAAAATTAGTAGGTCATACTTTATGGGAAATTTCTTTTCAAAACCTAATGCTTTGTTTATTTAACTATCCATATTAAATTATCTCTTCAACAAGAATGGTGCCACCCCATCCCATTACACAAACACTCAATAGGTAAGAGAGACATCATAATCACCTGAAACTTGACAAAAATTAATTGGTGATGCCACTTCCCCTAAAGATTGCAGTCCTCATTTACTAAAATAACAAATGACAAGGCAGAAAACCAAACTGTCAACATGGGTAAAAGAAGCTATAAATTTACTGGAGGTTAGTGGATAATAGACAGTGTTATATTAATATTATTCCCTTGTGAATCACTTCCAATGGAATTTCTTTTATTAACAATGTTTCCTTCCTGATTATGAAGTAACCAGTTCTCCTTTTGGAAAAGCAAGGAGAGAGGAAAAAGTACAAGTAAACAATAATAATAATAAGACTGCCAACCACAGATATTCATTATAGTGGATTAGCATTCCTGTTAGTCTTGTGGTTATATGTAAGTAGCATACATCATACCAAGTATGTGCTATGAATTTGATATTTATATGTTTTAATTTTGTTAAATTGTGATAATCATCAATCTTGATGCCCATTATATTCAATTTCATTAAAATTTATGTATGTTTTTTCTAACATTAAAAATTTTTTAAAAATCCTTAAGCATGAATACTTTTTATTTTTAATATAACATTAGTTCTTAGAGTAAAATTCTTAGAAGTAATGTTTCTGAAGCGAAGGGCATTAAGAGAATAACTGCCAAATGATTTTATATTTTGCTTAATCTTTTTCTAAACACAGAGAAGAATACTCTGATTCTGTCCCTCTTATACACCCAAAGTACATTTTCTGAAAATATTTTCTGATTCAGAAGGTGAAAAATGTGCCTCAAGTTATAGTACTTTGTTGATTACACTGTTGAAAATGGCTCACTCAAAAGTAGTTACTTTTGTGAATTGTTGGAATATGCTCTTGTAGATTGATATTTTAAGACTTAGGGAGATTAAAGGAAGTTGTTACAAATATATGTCATCATTGTGAATATTCAATATATGAAACGTCTCTCTTATATTTGAAATAAATATTTCACCCTTCTACTTTTTTTCTGAATTCAATCATGATGTGTAAGCTTTTTACTTGGTTAAATCCATTTATAGTTCCCTGTGTAATTGTTTTTTAACTTTCCATAATTAAAAATAAATCCTCTCCTCCTACAGATTAGACCACTATCTTTTAAAAAAATGCTCTTTAATTATTATTGTCAGAATTAAATGAAACTAAAACTTGTTAATGAAATTAGCTAACAAAATTTTCCACTGCTGACCAGATATTTTAAAAAACATGGAACTGTTCATGTTTAATGGTGTATAGATTTTCTCAAGCTGGATAACTGTGAAATAGAGTGTAACCAATGATTTGAATATAACTGTGATTAAACTTTCCAATGTTGGAAGACATTTTTAATGGAAGCTATTATCTATATTTATAGCAGTTTCATTTTTTACTTCAGCTGTTACTCAGTTTTTCCTAGGTTTTCATTCTTTTTTTTTTTGCAATTGATTTGCAAAGTATTCCATTAATTGCCTCATAACTGTCATATCTGTGGAAAATTGTTAGCATGTCTCAGAGTGATCAAGAAAGCTTTTGAGTGTTGAAAGCTTATTTTAGATCTCGTTTCTCATCTGGGTTCTGCTTAGGAAAAATGAGTTAGATTTAATAATGCCTTTGTGTATCTGCTTTTAAACTATAATAGTTTGGGTCAGTCACACCTTTGAAATATGTTTGTCCCTCTAGGCTCCTTGAAAAGTCTGGGCAGTTCTTGTTCAGCTCTATATTCTAACCAGAGGCATCTCATCTGGCCAACAATGGCTTCTTGTCTTGATAATACCATGTACCTGGTGGTCTGGGCTTAAGTTTGGAGAAACAGAATTTGTGTGGTCCTTTCCTTGCACCCTCCCTCTTGCCTCATGGGTCTCCTGCTAAAAATGCCCGTGATTTTTCAGAATCTTTGTTCTTACTAGGGTTAACAGAATGGGATGGGCTTTCCAATAAGGATGAACAAGAAGAGGAAAGATTGAGATGTGCATACTCGAGAATAACAGTCTTTAGGCAGATAAATCATGACACATTCAAATACTAGGTTAGTAATATGTAAAGATGTTTTTAAAGGGAATACTATTTTCTTTATAAAGGAGAAAAAATGTTATCCAGACCAATGTCTTCTATAATTTGAGAAATACCACTTTTCTGCCAAAAACTATCATGCACTAGCAGCACAGGGCCAGAAGATATAGTCCCTGCTCCCAAGTAACTCATAGCATGGTGAGCCGGCTGTCTAAGAAATACTGTCAGAGTTATACAGAGGAAGTCCTAAATGCCAGGGAGCAGATCTTATGGATGCTCATCTCAGATATTAACATCTGCAAAAATTGCTAAGGCATGTGCCCTCTAAACTGAGTTCTAAAGGAAGAAAATTTCAAGCAGCATGAATTGAAGATTAGAGGACCAAAGCTGTGAGGAAAATAGCCAATTTACTGTCCTGCAAGTATCTGAGCAAAAGTAATTGGTCAGGAGAAAGAAATGAAAATGAAAGGCTTACCAAGACCCAGTGGTTAAGGTTCTTACGTGGTGTGCTAAAGATTGTGGATTCTGTTCTAAGCCAATAAGTAGGTATTGAAGGATTTAACCAAGTCAGGGGGTATGATCAGATTTGCATTTTTGAAAGATTTCTGTGACTGCAACTGCATGAATAAAAGATTGGAGAAGGATGGGGGACACATTAGCATAAAATCTGAGTTAGACATTCAGGAAAGAATTGATGAGGGATGTTAAGTAAAGACAGTGTTTCTGAAGAAAGTTATAAAAGAGCTAAAAGAAGTAAAATATGACAGTTGATTATTTTGTTGGGAAGATCGGGGGGTATGTCTGAGATGCCCCAGACTTCTTGCTCAGCAACATGGTGAACCAGGAGCAACTTCAGGAAGAAAGATGGAATTGAAGGTAGACATAATTAGCTCCATTTACTGTGAAAAGTACAAGAAGATATGCAGGGCCAGGAAAAAGGTACAACTAGTGACATGAGTGCTGCATTTCATTGGGTGCAAAATTTAAGGAATAAAAGAACCCAAAATGAACAACAGCTAAAATAAATAAGCCAAAAATCTCAGTAGCAAATACTACTGTAATGAACAAATTTTAATGGAGAGATGCATGTATGGAATCAAGACAAAACCTAAATAAACCCTTGTAGTTTCACCTGATTTTAGTTGACTTTAAAAATCACTAATTCTGGAGGTCATGCAGAGAAGCAACACGTTATTAGTCTCTCACCAACTGTGCTGTAGATAATACCTCTGACACCATGGGTCATGATGATAATGGCCACCTAGGATATTTTTCAGGGACTTTAATTTGGCTTTTCTGAAAGCACTGATTCTTCACTTGGGCCTCCACATGTCTGATGAGTGAGTAAAAGAGGATGAAGGAGCCTGGCATCTGCATCTCTACCTTCACATCATATCTGTCTCCTTTGCAATCTTAACCCTTAGGTCAGATTTCTGCTCAACCCTGCATGTGGACATATTACTCATTAAGAAATGACTAGTCTAGAACTATAATACAAGGTTGATTTGACCTAAACTTACCTCATTTCTTTCCTCCCCTTCCAAGGCTGAAGACAACAAGGTAATAGCAACAAAACAGGCCCCTGGAGCAGCACCTAGAAACTTCTAGTCATGGGTTTCCATGTTCATGGCCTCCCTGCTTCTCCACTCCCTTCCTACAAAAACCCACTAACCCCATTTCCATAAGATGGCCTTTGTTGGCAACAGGCATCTCCTCAATCTAATTTGGTTTGCTGGCCTTCTGAATGAATCTTCCTCCTTGTCCAAAAACTTTGTCCTCATGTCCCTGGCCTGTTCAAGCAACAAGCAGATGAACTTGGCTTAAGCAACATGTATGAAGTTGCAGTAATGTTAGAGCAAGTCTAGAGATATACAGCATGAGGAATTACAGTTAATAATATTGTATTATATGCTGGAAACTTGCTGAGAATAAAATTAGGTGCCCTTGCCTCCCCCCAAAAAAGTCTGTGGATATGGATATGTTAATTTGCTGGACTATAATAATCATTTCATTATATATATGAAAAAGTGTAGTGTAACACCATGTTGCACATTTGAAATACAGTGAAAGAGAAGGAAAGAAGTGTTATGGTTTGGATGGGAGGTGTCCCCCCAAAACTCACGTGTGAAAGGCTACAAGAAGGATCAGTGAAGAAATTATTGGGTTGTGAGAGTCTTAACCAGTGAATTAATTCCCTGATAGGGATTAACTGAAATGGTAGGGTATGGCTGGAGGAGGTAGGAATTGGGCGTGTGGCTTTGGGGTATATATTTGTACCTGGCAAGTGGAGACCTCTCTCTGTGCTTCTTGATCATGATTTGAGCTGGTTTCCTCTGCCACACTTTTCCTCCCTGATGTTCTGCCTCATCTTGAGCCCTGAGGAAAGGAACCAGCCTTCTATGGACTGAGACCTCTGAAATGGAGCCCTCAAATAAACTTTTCTTCCCTAAAATTATTCTGGTCAGATCTTTTAGTCATAGCAGCAAAAGAGCTGTCTAAAACAGGAAAGGAAAAAGAAAGAAAGGAAGGAAGGAGCAAAGAAACCAGAAGAGAAAAGGAAGAAAGGAAGGGAAGAGAAAGGAAAGAAAATGAGCTAGAGAGAGAAGGGCAGGTAGAGAGAGAGAGGCCTTTGTTTTGTGAATAACATCAGCACAGTTCCCTCCTGTGGGTCATTTTTCTCTTTCTTCTGAACGGTTTATAACATTTACTCACTTCTTTCCGCATTTCTCCCCATCCCCAAATTTAGAGGAATTAGTATGCAATGCTTATCTTCCTGCAATCCTCTCTTTTGAACATCAGTCAGCATTTACTAATGTGAAGCTGTAACAAGGGAAGAACAAAGCAACATTAAAAACACTGTTTGCTGAAAATAAAAGAAGTGGTGTTTAAGTGCTGCTCACATCACTTCCAAAATATTCTTATCCAACTGTCAGGTGGAAATTATACTCCAGGCCGCCATAGCTGGATATCCAAGTTCACTCAAGTCTACACCTTGGAGCGATTTTTCCATAAAACACTTCTTTTCATTTCAGCAATAAAATACCTACCCAAATGGTGAGAAACAATGCAAACAAATGCAGTGAATGTTTGTTATTCGTGGAAACCTGTTTTCCTTTGTGCTTTGCTATTGTTTGAGTGAAGTTGCAGAGGTCTATAATAATGGAATAGATTGCAGAAGTGCCCCTGAGAACTACCTCTCAAACATGCTAAGTAACCAGCCTGTCAAATTAAAGGAGTCTCCGAGGCTGCCGCTTTTTTTGGTCATCTTTAATTAGGCAACCCTCTGGTGAAAACCTTACAATTAAAATAGGAGTTTCTTTTCTCCTAAAGTAAGTGGAAAACGAATTTTTTAAAGTGTATGTAGTGGCTTGCTATTTTGTTATACTTTATTTAGAGTGTTGTGGAAAGACTGGAATATAACAAAACCAAATCATAAAATTGCAGCAAAAATAAGAATAACGGAAAGCCAAGAAAAAGAATGCTTTTCTTTGATAACGTAAAGTGTTTTACAAATATTAACTACATTAAAGTTGTTTCTCAGTCACACTTAGATCACAGAACAATCCAGGCATTTCAGTGTGTATGCTCTGTGCTAATCACTGCAATTCGTTGATTCTCTGGGATGTCCTGGGTAGAGAGAGTGTGTCATATTATGTTGGATACCTGCAAGTATCCAGACTTCTGTTACTGTTAACACTTCATTCATCTGATGCCACCTACACCATAAAAAAATGTTTCCAATCAAGCTACTTTTCTTTTCAAAAACTTAACAACCATTAGTGACTACCATAAATAGATGAATGATGGGTTTCTTTGCAATCTCAAATAGAGCCTGCTATAGAACCTGAACTATTAGCAGGCCAAATAAATACTCACCAAACTATTAATTACACATGCCTTGCATAAGTGGAATATATTTCCTCACAAAATTCTAAATTATGTTAGTTTCGAAGGAGAAAGAACATGGTCTAGCACCTGATATTTGAAAATTTCATACTTCCTCTGTAAAAATTTACAAATTTCTTTTGAATGTGGAGGGAGGAATCAGTAGATAAATTTCTGAATGTCTGTATAATAAGGAGGGTTGCTGTCTAGGTTTAGCAATCACTAGAACCTGAGGGACTTTATCTAATCTTAATCCTGCACCTGACTGCCAGGCAGCGCTCATCACTTAACCTCTCAGGGAATTAATGGGTTCATCTGTAAAACAGGATTGCCATCAAAGGATTCGAAAGGAAAAGACTAATGATGGAATGAGGGTGGATTTAAAGATCTGACAAAGCTATCAGAATTCATGGCAAAGCCACTTCCCATTCTTTCCCTCGATTGTAACTGTACTGCTTTTATGAAGAGTGAATTCAATAAAAATAAGCTTCTAAGAGTTTTGTGGTGCTGGTTCGTACCTGCTGGGCTGATACTAAATGTAAAACCCACTTGCTTTAAAAATGTAAAATGGAAAGCACTTTGAAAATTCATGATGTTTTTATTTGATACCCAAGGAATTTTGACTCTGGTAGACAAAACACATACCCCATAATTTTGATTAGACAGATAAATAAAAAAGCAATTCATACATTTATTTTTATCACCTTCTTCCTTTTTTATTTTCACTTTCATTTTTCTGTTACACTTTGAATCTGACATTTATGTTTCTTTGCTTCCCCCCCCCCCCCCCGCCAATCCCTGAAGAAATCAAAAGATATTTTTCAGGCTCTGAGGTGCCATTTTCAGTCTCTGATGAGGTTTTCCCTTTGGTGTCTGTTGTTTCTGGGTTCCAGACAAAGACCCAGAGTGGTCCAGATATGCCTGAAGCCCACTAAGGGTTTGCTGGCCAGAGCCAGCTACATCTCTCTAGTTGCAATACATTTTTTTTCAGGACAACAATAAAAAGTGCATTTCTCTGTGATATAAGATCTAGGTTTCTATGGTTTGAATATGGTTTGAGTCTGTCCCACCAAGGTCCATATAGTAGGAGTTTAGTCCCTGGTGTGCTGGTGTTGGAACATTACAGAACATTTCAGAGATAGGGCCCAGTGGGAAGTAGCTAGGACACTAGGGAGTGGCACCCTAGAAGGGATTAATGTAGTTGTTATATATATAAAAAAAAAAGCCTGGCCCCAGAATCTCTGTGGCTTCCTCTTTCACATGTGATCTCTTTCCACAAGTACACCCACCATTGTTATATCATATCATCTGCCATGAAGCCCTCAGCAGAGGCAAACAGATGTGAAAGCCTCATCTTGGACTTTTAGTCTCTAGAATTGTGAGCTCAATAAGTTTCTTTCCTTTTTAAAGTATCTATCCTGATGGTATTTTGTTATAAGAACAGAAAGTAAACTAAGACACAGGTCTACTGATAGATAAACTTACATGTTTTTGTTTGTTTTTCTTTTTGCCAGGCACTGCCATCTATTCAGGGCAAGGGGGTAAGCACTGCCTTCTAGGGAAATGGAGGATGTTAACTGAACTGCTATCGGTGCCATAGTGTTATAGAAGAAATTCAGAACCAGAGCACATATTGTTCAGATCATTAATAGAGTTATCTTAATCATCCAGCTTTGCACAGTGATTATATTAAGTAGGAGGTTGGCATAGCACAGATGGAACAACTGGAATTCCACAATTTCTAGACAACTAATGAACAGGAAAAGCTGTTTCATGTGCCATTATCTAACAGAGAGCATGCTGGACCTAAAGACAACCAGGACATCAAGAATTTAGTATAATGAAAAAAAAAAAAGGCTAAAGACTACCAGAATTGAATATAGCATGCCTCTGCATTCTATTAATAATTGATTTTTAAGAAACCCTCTTTCTGTAAGAATGTTAAGTAATCTTTCTTTATATCTCAATTTTAATATTTCCAAGTACTTTCTCATTCATTAGTAAACTTTATTTTCATAACAATGATTCACATTCATTAAGTGAGTTGATTCTCATATTCTAATAATGCTAAAACTTTAAAAAGTTTATAATTTACATATTAGAATTTAAAAAGTTGAAAGAAATTAAACATATAATTTAATAAAGGTGGTGGAGAGGCCTCTTAAACTTCAGTCCTAATTTAGTTCATCCTGCTGAAAGCCTTTCTTACATCAACCTGTTATATCATCTAATGAAATGAAATTGTCAATTACATTTATTTTTAATGTTCAGCCAAAAATGCAATTACTCTAGCTTTCAGACACCTGAAATCCAGTCTAACAAAATTTCAAAATTTCATTTTTGAACTAGTCATACAAAACAAAGGAGGACATAATGTTGTCATTTCCCCAAGTGGAGATTTAGTTTTATGTTCTTAAATCAAAATTGCTTCCTAAGAATAGTTAATTCTTTTTTCTGCTATTTTTCCTACAACATCTCATAGCTTGATTCCTCCTTCTCCTTCCCATTCCTTCCTTCCTTTCCTGTGTCTGTCTCTCTGTGTGTGTGTGTGTGTGTGTGTGTGTGTGTGTGTGTGTGTGTGTATCCTGGAATTACATTTCCAGCACAGGGGGCAGTGCTGGGCTCTCCATTGCAAATATTTCAAGATATAATAAGAGAACCCAGAAACAATAAAATAAGTCAGCTAGATTTGGAATCAAGTTTGTCACAGCTGATCCCAGCCACAAGCCCAGAATGTTGGAGGTGGGCTGCCTTATATTGCAATTACACCCAATGCAGATGGTGGGAATACAGTGACCTTATTAATTAATACTGCTGGCTCATTTGTAGCTATTATCTTACTTAATGTCAGTGATTATTATATGATAAGTTTATTTATTATTGTGCCAAATATGGAAGGGATCTCAGAGCTGTCTAGTCTTATAGTTGTTAAACCTCACCATGCACTAGAATCATTAGTAATTTTTATAAAGAAATGGATTCTTTAGTTCCCCCAAGGAAATCAGTATATCCAAGAAGATTTTTTTTATTTGTTTCTAGTATACTCTCCCAGTAATTTTGCATAAAATGATATTGGAAGACCTTCCAGTATAACCCTGATTTTTATTTTCATTATTATAAGATCTAGAATCAAGTCCAAAGAGTCCATATAAGGTTTTGTGAGATTTTATTGCAGTCAGAAATACTATAAGAGGTAGAAAATTGCTATCATTGTCCCTGTAACCAAAACACCTGACCAATCACGGGAAGATAACTAAAAGAATATACCAGGTAGAGACATCTGGATCCCTCTGAGGCAACCTAGGAAGACCAGACTGGCAGAAAACAGTGATAATAACAAGCAGGCTGACTGTCTCAGTCTGTTTGGACAGTCCTATTCCATGCCTGATGTCTTATTATAATTATTAGTTGTGTTATCTGCTCCTCTCTTAAGTGTCCTTATTTGGGCAATTAGTTATATGGTCTTGCTCACCATACAGAAATCCTATCAGAGACCAATGAATATCCTCTAGTGAGCTGGGGGCAGATCAATAACAGGTAGGCTCTATCTTCCACTCATTCATTCATTCAATACAGCAATGTATTTGTGCCAGTTTTTACAGATGCCACGTCATGCATAAACAAAGAGAGCTTATTTCCTTATAGGGCTTATTAGGCTAGTAGTAGGATATTCATAATATTTAAATGAAAAACAAACAAAAAGATAATTAGAGATTACAATAAAAATTTTTACAGGTAAAACCAGGGTGATATGTATGATACCATTTTATCAGAAGAACAGGTAAGATGGGGGATGACTTCTAGAAGACCATCATCTGCCTCAACCTCTTTTTATAAAACTTCTTGTACCCTATAGAAAACTGAAAGTTGTCTTTCTCATCCTCCTTAATAGAAAGGGTTCCATAATTACTCCTTGCCAACCAGATATACCTGTGTGAGGCATCAATGAATTGAGGGAGGAGAAGGCATTGGCATATGAACATTTTCACTTTGCTTGTGTAGACGCCTGGCCTCCTATCAGGTAGCACATAAGGTATTGCATTCCTGCAGCTAACAACCCTGACCCAACCTCTTATTCTGCTGCCCATGGTTATGGTGGTACAGCACTGAAGCCAGAAGATGGGATAGTGGTTTCCCAACTTCCCAATTTCTTGGTGAGGCAGATCTGGTGGATCAGTTCTGAGGTTGTTCTTGGAGTCAGTCTCAAAGCTCTGATCTGCAGCTATTCTTGAGCCCTTACCAATCATCATCATCATTATCATCATCATCACTAATTTGGTAAATATCTATACTAAAAATGGAGCACTTTCTGTTATTTCTCACAAAGTGATAAAGAGCTGAAAAATGAAGAGGAAAAATGAGATAAATCAGGGAAAAGAATTCTAGACAGGTGCAAAGATTCTTGAGATTGCAAAAGGTCTTGACATATTCAAGAAATAAAGGAAAGATATTTTTGCTGGAGCAGAGCTAAGATATGGGAATGGGAAGGAAGAGACATTGTAGGAGGCAGATCAAGGTTATGTCCATGACAGACAAATTCAAACTTTATCCTAAGTAAATTGGGAATTCAATTAGGCATGATATGGTTTTAAGAATGTTATTCTGGACACCTTGTGAACAAAGAATTGAGGAAAAAAAGATTAGTTATGCGTTATGTTAGTAAAAAAGATAGGGTAAAGGAAAAGAGGAATTCAAGATAAGTCCTCAGCTTTCAGCTGGATCAAAAGGTAGATGTGGTATAGTTCACAGAAATGGGATCATTTTTTTGTTTTGTTTTGTTATTTTATTTGTTGTTTTGTATAAGTCGTATTTGAGATGCCAACTGATCATCCAAAGAAATATGCCCAGGAGAAAGTAGTGACAAGAGTCTAAAATAGAGAATAGATGAGGTTCTAGAGAACATCTTCTATACTAGGTCAAGTTATTTTAGGATAAAAGTCAGAAAAATATTTTAACTAGGCACCCTATAGCCCAGTCACATTGACACCAAAATTGGCCATCAAGTAGTTCAACATTCTTCTTTCAAGTTCAGGATCTTTTGTCTTTACTTAAACTTCATACCAAAGAAAAAAAATGAATATAAATAGTTACAAACATAGAGAGAAGCTGAACCCTTTCAGGGCATGGCACTTAGTGATCCATCTCCTCCAGTCCTGTCCCACCTGCCTAAAGGCACCCTATAGTTACTACCCAGTCAGTCCATTCAAAGTAGGATGGACCAGTTATTGCTCTCAAAATCTAGTCGTTTCACCTTTAAATATTCCTGCATTAGCACAGGATTTTTGGGAGACACCTCATATCCAAACCATAACTCCACCTGATCTCTCTTTCTCATACACACTACTGTCATGATTCCATCCACCACATGAGACATAGCCAGGGAAGCCCTTGCCAAAAATGGTGCCATACTGTTTTGACTTCCTAAACTCTAAAACTATGAGCCAAATAAATTTCTTTATAAGTTACTAAACCTGGAGCATTTTGTCATAGTAACATAACATGCATATCTTTTACACATTGAACATTTATTTGACAAATATTTTTATTTACTTATTTATTTTTAATTTTATTTATTTATTTGTTTGTTTTGGTGCTGCGGATTGAACCCAGGGCCTTTTGCATGCAAATCAAGCACTCTTCCAACTGAGCTACACCCCTAGGCCCTTGACAAATATTTTTAAATTAAATAAACAATGCCCAATCACTCATTTCATGGAGCTCAGAAACTAGCAGAAAGTAACTTAATGAGAGTATCTACTTACAGAGCACTTACTTTATGCCAATTTTTGTGCTTAGCATTTTTCATAGTTGTCATTTAATTTTGACAATCACCCTCTCAAGTAGTTTCTCTATGGTCTCTAGTTTATGCATGAAAAACCTAAACAATAGAATACTTGAATAATTTGTAACCAGGCTTTGCAAGCACACTCCAGCTCCAGAGCCTATAACCATCAAATTCTACTATGAAATGTACTAAAGAAGGTTTGTCCAGAAGTGAATGAGAGTCCAAATGAAGAGTGTCATAGGAATTAACATCATTAAAAGGTAACTCCCCTCTTTTTTATTTATCTTCTTGTCTCTATCCTTATTTCTCCAAGGCCAATATTCAAATACTGCAATAAGTAGGCTAGGCTCCTATCCATGTCCCTATATCCTACATTTTTCTCTTCTAGACTGAAATACCCTTGTTTCTCTCTCAAAATATTTTTCTATCCTTTCCAATGGCTTTTCTTTTCTACTTCCTTTTCAGATAATTCCTTCCAACACTGAACTTCTCTTTTTGAACCACTTATGGGTAATTAACTAAGCATATATTTTCATAGTTGCTTAAAATCCAACTCTATTCTCTAATTTTTTCATATGCATAAATCCCTTCACCTGAAACAAATTTTATATCATCTTGTCAGAAATGCATTTGCATACTCCAGAATATCTAGACTTACAGTAGATGTTTAACAATAAATTATTCCATAGGATTAAATTAAGGAACAGTTAAATTTAGGCATACAAATTGAATAATCACATGAATTCTTTCTCTCTAAATGTCTAACCTGGATTCTTTTTCAAAATGGTATTTTTTTCCTTCCTTACATATAGTTAGAGTTTAAGACTTCTGACTTTGCAGTCTAATTGGTCTAATTTAAAAATCATGTTGGCAGCAACAATTTCTGTAACTATCAAGAGTTATGAAGCAGTTAGCCAGAGAAGTGTATTTGACACCTGAATTATTTCTTTCCAAAAATGCACTGAAATTTGAAAAGGGCTCAGTTAGTCTTGTAATTTTTACTGTTTTTTTCTAATACCCTTTGCTCCCCATGGTGTCAGCCTGTATCATTCCCCTGGGATCCCAAACACAGACACTTCTATAAAGTATCTCATGATACATCATACCTAATATTTCAATAATCCTTTGTAAAATGTCTCTATGGAGTGCTGATTCTCACTTCCACCCTCTTGTCTCACAGCCCCACTTTATTCAAAAATTTATACCATTGTCTAGTCCATCTGTGCCTGTGTCCAAATCTTCAAAAGCCAAGAACTTTCATCCTCCCTGAGGATGTTTGTAAGAATTACTCTGTTCTCATGCACACCAAGAATTGTTTAGAATATTTGCAGAATGAATTATCAGTGATAATGGAGAGATGCAGAAAATGAGAGTAATTGAAAAAGAGGAGCATGAGAGAGAAGAGGAAGGATCATGGACATGAGTGGAAGGATCTTATAAAAGAAACCAGAGAATTCTTATGACATGAGTAAGAAGGGATAATTGAGGTATAAAAGAGAGCAGAAACAGGATAGTGATTTCTTAAATTTTTTGAGGTGGAGAAAAGAAGCTACATTAAAAAATGGCCATAGATAACCTAACATTTTTCCTTAAAAGAAATTGGGAGTAAGATCACTTCCTTGGCGTGTTTGTCTAATATAAGATAACTGTTATTATGTGGGTTAGTCTCTGTGTCCTCTATTCTGTACCATTGGTCTACTAGTCTATTTTGGTGCCAATACCATGCTGTTTTTGATAGTATTACTCTGTAGTACAGTTTAAGGCCTGTTATAGTGATGCCACCTGCTTCACTTTTCTTGCTAAGAATTGCTTTAGCTATTCTGGGTCTCTTATTTTTCCAGATGAATTTCATGACAGCTTTTTCTATTTCTATGAGGAATTTCATTGGGATTTTGATTACAATTGCATTAAATCTGTATAGTGTTTTGGTAATATGGTCATTTTGACAATATTAATTCTGCCTATCCAAGAACAAGGAAGATCTTTCCATCTTTAAAGGTCTTCTTTAATTTCTTTCTTTAGTATTCTATAATGTTTGTTATAGAGGTCTTTCACCTCTTTTTTTTTTTAGAGAAGAGAGAAAGGAAGGAACACATTTTTTGAGAGAGAGAGAGAGAGAGAGAGAGAGAGAGAGAGAGAGAGAGAATTTTAATATTTATTTTTTATTTTTTGGCGGACACAACATCGTTGTTTGTATGTGGTGCTGAGGATCGAACCCGGGCCGCATGCATGCCAGGCGAGCATGCTACCGCTTGAGCCACATCCCCAACCCGTCTTTCATCTCTTTTGTTAGGTTAATTCCCAAGTATTTTTTATGCTATTGTAAATGGGATAGTTTTCCTTGTTTCCCTTTCAGAGGATTTGTCCCTGAAATATAGAAATGTCTTTGATTTATGGGTGTTGATTTTTGTGCCCTACTACTTTGTTGAATTCATTTACTAGTTCTAGAAGTTTTCTGATGGAAATTTTTGGGTCTTCTAGGTATAGAATCATATCCTAAGCAAATAGTGCTAATTTGAGTTCTTCTTTTCCTATTTATATCCCTTTAATTTCTTTCGTCTAGTTGTTCTGACCAGTGTTTCAAGAACTATTTTAAAAAGAAGTAGTGAAAGAGAGCATCCCTGTCTTGTTCCAGTTTTTAGATGAAATGCTTTCAATTTTTCTCCACCTAAAGGCATCAAAAACATACATTGGAGAAAAGATAGCCTCCTCAACAAATGGTTCTGAGAAAACTGGAAATCCATATGCAACAAAATGAAATTAAACCCCTACCTCTCACCATGCACAAAACTCAACTCAAAGTGGATCAAGGATATAGGAATTAAACTAAGGATCCTGAGTTTAATAGAAGAAAAAGTAGGCTCAAATGTGGGATTAGGCCCCAACTTCCTTACTAAGACTCCTATAGCACAAAAATTAAAATCAAGAATCAATAAATGGGATGAATTCAAACTAAAAAGCTTCTTATCAACAAAAGAAATAATCAGTGAGTTGAATAGAAAGCCTATATCCTGGGAGCAAATTTTTACCACTCACACATCAGAACATTAATCTCTAGGGTATATAAAGAACTCAAAAAGCTAAACACACACACACACAAAAAAAAAAACCTGATCAATAAGTGGGGCAAGGAACTGAACAGACATTTCTCAGAAGATAATATACAACCAATCAACAAGTATATGAGAAAATTTTCAGCATCTCTAGCAATTAGAGAAATGCAAATCAAAACTACTCTTAAGATTTCATCTAACTCCAGTCAGAATGGCAGCTATTAACAATACCAACAACAGTAAGTGTTGGTGAGGATGTGGAGAAAAAGGTACACTCATACATTGCTGGTGGGACTGCAAATTGGTGCAGCCAATTTGGAAAGCAGTATTGAGAATCCTTGGAAAACTGGGAATGGAACCACCATTTGACCCAGCTATCCCACTCCTCAATCTATACACAAAAACCTTAAAAACAGCATAATACAGGGCACAGCCACATCAATGTTTATAGCAGCACAATTCACAAAAGCTAAACTGTAGAACCAACCTAGATGCCCTTCAGTAGATGAATGTATAAAGAAAATGAGGTAAATATACACAGTGGAATATTACTCAGCAATAAATGAGAATAAAATCAGGGCATTTTCAGGTAAATGGTTGGAGTTGGAGAATATAATGCTAAGTGAAGTTGGCCAATCCCAAAAAACCAAATGCCAAATGTTTTCTATGATATAAGGAGGCTGATTCATGGTGGGGTAGGGAGGGGAAACATGGGAGGATTAGATGAATTATAGATAGGGCAGGGGACTGGGAGAGGAAGGGGTCATGGGAGTAGAAAAGATGGTGGAGTGAGATGGACATCATTATCCTAAGTACATGTATGAAGATACGAATGATGGGAATATACTTTGTATACAACCAGAGATATGAAAAATTGTGCTCTATATTTGCATTATGAATTGTAATGCATTCTGTGGTCATATATAACAAATTAAATAAAAAACAAATTAAAAAATAAAAATAAAATAAGATTAGAATTCATATATTAAAAAAAGATCACTTGCTTGCAAGGGGCAGTGGAGTATGAAAAAGACTCCTTCCTCAGAAATGTAATCGGGTACTTATAAGAAGTTAATAGCTGCAGTGAGAGCCATGTGAAAGTTACTGGCACAGATCTATAATGTTGTAGTCACTGGAACTACATGACTCTGGGGAAAATCTGGACAGAAAAGGGGTACAAAGCACAGACAATGGCACCAATCATGGGGGCAAATAATTCTGGAGTGATGGAAATGGAAGGCATTGGCATGGCTGACTAGAAGGGTCAGGCATGGAGGATAGAGGAGAGAGAAGAGAATGGGGGGGTGAAAGAGGAGCTTGCAGGGCCTGCATATGAGTGTGAGCAATCCAGGATCAGGAGAGATGGGAGTGACAGAGCATAGCAGACACAGACTCCATTGCCCTCTCTATGCTGAAAGAGGTCAGATTTGACTGGGACATATCATTATGAACAAAATTCCACAAAAAGAGACAATTAGGAAAAACAGTTGAGGTCAATAACTATGCTTTCTATGTACAGTTGAAAGAACTTACATCTCTTAACATAATCTGTGTTTCTCCTTCAAACAACCGTGGGATCTAATATTTGAAAATATGTATTACTTGTGATTACATACTACATTTTGTAAATAAAATTTACAAAATATTTAAATAAAATTGGCAAAATTATTTATTTAATCAAAATTACAACAAAACTTAAGTGACCAGCTCTTTTGGTTAATATCTAAAGAATTTTATAGAAAAACACAAAGAACATAAATTTAAGATCAAACTATTTACTTTTTCTGGATGTAACTCAAAAGAACATAGTTAGGTGTGTTCTTTAATTGGATCAATGATGACTGTCATAACCTTAGTTTTTTTGTGTTATTACTCAGTTTTCCACAGGGAAGGGTAAGCTTGTTCCATATTGTGAGGCTAAAAAAATGTATTCTTCAGTAACCAATTGTGTTTATACCTGATTATTTCAGGCTCAAGTTCTAGAACAGGGGAAAATACTTGATTCACAGAAGTTTAAGGTTTGATTCAACCTGGGATGAGTCAGAGTTATAGGATGTACTCATGGGCTTTGCCTCTATGCTGGTGAGCTGCTTTTCTGATGTACGGTAGAGGTCAGCACTTACCTCCATTGGCTACTTTGCAAGGTTCATGGCCAAGGTAAGAGTCACAGCAGATGTAACCAGAAGTGAGCTTTAGATTCTTCAGTTACTTTCTATGTCCAACACTTCAGGACCATTTGCCTCTGGGGTCAGCTCTGTTACCTATGCTTTCTTTCTCTTTCCTTTTCAAAACTCCTTGAAGACCACAGAGCTCCAGTGAGTTCATCATTACACATTTGTACAAGTGCATTTCCTTGGCCTTTAACCAAAATCACTAACTCCTTATGGATGCCCCACACATTTTTCATGAAGGTGACCCCAAGTCTTATATAATCTGCCAACCCTTCCAATCAAAAAGCCTCGTCCCCTACTTCATTAAGGAAAAATCTTAGGCTCTCTATGGTCATCTTTCATGTACTTTTATCTACTTCAAAAAATCCTTAATGTGTAATCAATATTGTACATTGTGAGAGAATGGAAATGCTCAGGTTGTAAAGTCAATTAGATGTGAGTTCAACCTAAATTAGCTTCCTAAAAGGCAGGAGGATTTAAGAAAGTTATTTTACCTCTGTAAACCCCAAATCTGTGACCTAAAACATGGTAATTATTAATAATAAGATATACTTAACAAAGTTAAGGACAGAATAAATTAATAAATAATTTATTAAAATATTTTGCAAAATTGTGGGAACATAAATTGTCACGATATATTACTCATTTTTAAAACCGGCTGACTTCTTTCAGTATAGTTATTTTTGAAAGCACTTGTTTTTAACATAAATGTAGATTTCGTTTTCTAGCTTATATTAAATAATCAAAATAAAATATTTACTCAATAAAGCTCTGACTGGTATAAATATTTTAAACTCATAGGAATTCTACTATAATCTACTATAACCAGAAAATAAGAAGGAATGTTTCAGGAGTTGAATTAAAAGAAATCATAAAAGAGGTTGTGGAGGATTTTTGTCAAATTTTCCATCCATTTCCATGTATGCTATCATGACCTGTGACAATCAACCTGTGTGACATGATAAAATGGGCATTGGAATCACCCAGATACCTTATAGTTGTGTGGTATTGGGAAGCTGAGGCGCACCCAGGCTAAAACATGCTGTAGTTATTAGCTAGGCAATCTTTCTCTTGAAAAATGCCACACAATTCCCCAAGTCTCCAGGGAACTGGGAAATTACAAGTAGACAGAGATTTGAGGAGTGGGCGGATTTTTTTTTCTTCAAAGCAGCAGCTGTTAGGATAAAAGGCAATCTTGAGTCTTAAAAGAAAAAAAAAAATCAAGAAATACAAGGTGTTTACTGATTTCTATATCAAGTTCTATTTTTTCTCTTCCCGTCTAATCCCAATGTTGTTTTTTTAAAGCAACAGTCACAATTTTTACGCAGATCTTTAATTTATAATGCCCCTAATAAAACTGAGTAGTTGTTTGTTAGGGTCTGTAAACAAGTCAGGATGGCGCCTGGCATTTTGCAGAGGGAGTGGTTTGTGAAGTAACGCCAGCTAGCCATTAAGTGTGGAGATTCCTTATTGGTTGACTGCTGTATCTAGTTTATGTTAATTAAGATAAGTTGTGTGGAATGTATATATACCCCTCCTGTCCTACAATAAACGCCTCCCACTCCTGCTGTATCAATGTACACAAGTTGCTCATCACCCCCCGGTTATTTTGCCCAGCCAGCCGGACTGCGGCAGTTGTTATATCAATATATCATAAACATACCCCTTGTTACTTTCTCCTGTCTCTTCTTCTCTCCCTGCCTCTTTCCTTCTCTCTCTCCTTTGTTTCCTTTTTTAGAAATATTAACTCATGTGACTCTCAAAAGTGACCTTTTAAATGAATAGGCAGTTATTAAAAGAAGTAATCATTCTTATGATGTTATCTTCTTGATATGGTACTGTATATAAATACAAAGCAAGCAAATATTGATGTTTACCCAGAACCATTCCTATACATTCACTTGAAGGAAATGACAGAAAGGATAAATAAACGATTTTTTGGATCCTCACCCCCAACACACATACTGTCTTTAAAATTCCAATATTTCATAATTCTAATTCTAAGAAACATGCTGACAAAAATAAGCTTTAGCAGTTATAAATAAATTAGGAGAAGTACATTATATATCTTTTATGTAAAACTTAATTTAATATAATGCAACAAATATTCCTTGAACAAAGTTATTCCATTGTTGTTACAAATAAGAAAAAAATAAAGGACATTTTCCCTGGATGGTGTTGGGATTTTCATTAGCATCCTTGAGAGTCTGGGCAATAGTTTTATAGAAAGCTTTTTTTTTTTTTTGTGTGTGTGTGTGTGTGTGTGTGTGTGTGTGTGTGTGTGAGTGAGTGTTTATTTTGCTGCCTTCCTTTGCTTTTTCCCTCTAGCAAACACAGGGATTAAAGATCAGTGTGTTGGTCATCCACTGTCATCACAACATAAAATGCTTTCTGCTCTCTTGAGCTGCTTCTCATCAGCACTAACAGTTTGACCCCATGCCCCAAACGGTATATAGCATATACCTGTCTTTAAAATGTGTGAACCGAATTTTATCTGCAGTGATTTTTCTTTTTATCCTTTGATCTGTCACTGTTTCCTCACAATGTCAAATGCCTCAGAGCTCGACTTGAATGGTGATCAGACTCAAAGGCACACAATTTGGGGTTTGATCTAAATCTACCCAATCAAAAATCTTCTCAGTTCAGACTCAAACCCTGCACTTTGTCCTCAATAGTGAAGAGCAGCCATCACTAAAGCACATTCTCCTTTAAGCATTTTAGAAATGAACATAATGATGTTATAAAGAAAGGAAACAGATATATTTTGCCAGTACTATGATGTATGCATCTAAAGAAATGTTCATCTTTGACCCCTTTGCAGATCAAATACTTTCTTGATGGTATGGCTATTGTATAAAACATTTATGTTTTAAATCCTCTTTGGAAACAAATTCAAAGATAGTTTCCCAGGTTCATCAGAAAATCAACATCATTAATTTATTTTCCTAAGACATTCAATTTGCCTAATCTAGTCTCTTTCTCCCATGCTCTTTCTTCACCTCCCTCTAGTTAGACCTGAACCCTCCTGCACTCTACTGCTAGCTGATTCACTTTCATGTAATATCATTCATTGAAAGCCAAGTTCTGTCTATGAACAGTGCTTCCCTGACCAAGGAGCCTCTTTTTACCACATTTTGTAAATATTATTGCTATTATTTTGTGGTTGTTGTTATTTGATTTTTGACATCAAGTTAGGACCAGACCTCCTGACCCTAGAATTTGAAGGGTGGAATTGTAGTTACGGGCATTTTAAGAGAAGGATATCAGGAGGTAGCTCACTGACACATGTGTATCTGATACAGTTATGACCCTGACTGGGTATTCTGACAATCAGAAGGCACTAGAGCATCAAATCTGTATTTAAACTATATTTCCCTAACTCCTCTTCTAAACTTCATACTTGTTTATCATATTTTCAACTGGACTTAACCAGAATGGGGAATTCAACACAACATGTCCAAAGCAAAATGCATTTTCTCTCCACTGATCTGCTACTCCTTTTATATTTATTTAATCAATAATCCTTCCATTGCCCAAAGAAAATGGGTTATCCTAAACTCCATTTTGTTTGTCCTTCCATCTAAGTAAGTGTTACCAAGTTTGTAAAGCCTGTCTCCTATATAGCCATGAAATCAGCACCAGCCTCTTCACCTGCCACCCATAATCATCGACACCCATTGGTTGTTGGCCACAGCTTTTAGGACCTTTCTGCTTCCAAGATTATCTCATCATCATTCCCTCTTGGGGCTATGAGGATGATCATTCTCAAAGACTAACTATTCACATCACTCTATTCTCTAAAAGTCTTTGCTCTCTCCTATAGTCTTCGAGATAATTTTCAAATACTTTAGTATTGCTGATCTTTTGATCCCAGCTAATCTTCCTGCCTTTTCTCACTGAATCAATCAAGTTCAATCCAAAATGCATCTACAACAACACTTTACCTATTTTAGAAATTCTTTCAATTGATGGTTTCCTTTTGCTATTAAGTGGAGTCTTTGCTTGAAATGTTATTCCTGCAGACAGGAGAACACATATGGGAAACAGGGACCCCAAAACTTATCTAGGTTGAAGAGCAAATCAGCCAAACAATAAAGACTGCCATGATGCTAGGAAATTGCATACCATGGAAAAGGAATGATGTCTCAGAAACTTGTGGTTACTAAGGCTTAGGGGTAAACTAAACCAGCCTCACTTTAGGCAAGAGGATAACAACAGACCCAAGAGATCAAGGGAAGCAGAGTTCATATCAACAGCAACACTTGGGGCAGCCTTGGACTCAGATATGTGCAAGTGAAATTATAGTTATGCTGAAACCAACAGTCTATAGAGGTGCTCTGAATATGTGTAAGTGAGAAGTAAAAATGTTAATGTCAAGGGATATTGCCATTTTGACATTTAGGTGCTTTTTACAAATAACTATATCTTAATGTGAATTATCCATCTAAACAAATTAGTATTCTGCTTACCTCTACCTAAATTCATCCACTATGAGCAAAGAGTGAAAAGACAGAGCATTGAAGAATTTGGGGTTATGGTCAAAACAGAAATGATCAGAAATAACAAGAAGAAGAAGAAAGAAAAAGGAAATGGTTCATTTTACTAAACCATTTTACTAAAGTCAGGGCCTATATATGAGATACCACCCCTAGCCTCCAGGGGCACATTTACATCAAAGGCGTGCATGTTTAAACAGGAAACTGAGGTCATTAAGAGAATATGTTCTCATGTTTTCTCTACATGGAGATACCTTCATTCACTAGAGACCTGTTATCAAGGCTTCAAGAAGAGAGCTAACTCAACAACTATGCAGTCAGAAGCTCTGAGGTCTCTGCAGTCAGAAGTATAAGATTATTCACCAAAATATGTCACCAAAAGGGAAGGTAGGTCTTTTCCCAGCATCCCTTGCAGCTAGGTACAACCCTTACTGGGTTCTGGTCAATGAAATGGGATTGGAAGTGAGCGTGACACTTCCACAGGCCTGGCTCTCAAAGACTTCCTGCTGTATCTCACCTGCCTTCACTCTTCCCTCATTGACTAGCCACATGCAAAGATCCAGAACCTTGAAGCTCTAGGATCCTGTGAAACAAACCTGAGTCCCTAAAGAACTGCACTTACAGGAAAGTGCTCTCCCCCAGCCTTATCAACCTGCATTGGACTGTGATGTTTATAAAGAAATCAACCTTTCTCATGTTGATCCATTGAGACTCTAGCACTGCTTAGTACAACAATTGGTTATCCTGAACATAACACAGGTATCATAAAGATGGTTCATGGAGTTCCCTTTCTGTTGCCTCCTTTTTGGTTGTGAAAATATATGATGTAAAGAATACTTCAAAAACTTGTCTGTCAAGAGACAGCTGAAAATATTGTATATATGTATAATTAACTTCTATTTCATAAAAAATCCATTTGAGATTTTGATAATGTTAACACATGTCTCCTGTAATTATCTTCAAACCTGATTTTAAGTAACACTTTTTAAAAGAAATGAAAACATTGGTTTAGGGAACAGAAAGAAGTGAAACAAAAGAGCTTTCCAAAGTTACTTAAATTGATGCACATTCTTGTGTGTAGAAATGGATGAGACCTCATGTCAGCTTTTACAGTATGTGGGTTCTTTCAGATGAGGTACATGCTGTGAAAGAGAATTGCAAAGTAAATGACAAGAACACATGTTTGCTCTAGATGACTGAAGATAAGTCTGAAAGCATCAAAACACTGAGTCTACAAGTTATCAACAGGCAGGTTGGCTATGCCAGCCTTTAGATCTGCATCTTCAGGCAAAGCTGGCCTCTCCAAGGGTAATCTTACTACACTCAATAATGAAGGAAAGTGACCTGCTTTCCATTACACCCTTAACTTAGATTCTTGAGGATCATCTGCATAAATACATATGATGCATGTGTATTTCAATCTATGACATTCCTCTTTATGGAACACAAAAATATATGCCCCGCCTTGTGATGCTCAGACCTCAGACTGTGAGGCCCAAATTTCCACCAGCAGGAGTTCCTGTCTATCCCTTCTAAGTCTTATTCTACACTAGTCAAAGGTCATCAGTGCCTGTGTTGCTTAACAGTGAGACTGGAAGTGGGAGAAATACAGAAATAGCTAATCTGAACCCCTCCAAGCTTAACGCACTGTCTGCAATAGAAGGTCCACTAGTTTCTAACACAGACAGACATGACCTAGAAATGAGCTAATAAGGCACACTCAATCAATTTCCAGGTGGCACAATTAGGAAGACTCACTGTGCCTTATTTTATTCTTCTGTTAAATGGAAATAATAATACTTTCCCATAGCATTTTGTGAGAATATAATTAATACATGTTATACCCCTGTAGTAAACTTTGTCAACATCTATCATCATTATTAATTATGAATCATGGGGGAAAATAGGGGAAGCCTGTCCCCTACTTCAGTGACAAGCACAGATACCTTGCTCTATGAGTCTTTGAGTGTAAGCAGGCTCCTGCAGCAGTTGCTTGCTATTGCACTGGCCAAGATATTCAGAGTCAACTTTGATACCCTAATCTAGACCATTTTATAGGCATATGGATCCATACTCTGAAGGATATGTCACATCTCTGTGCCTATAGGGATGACTGGTTCTCTACTCTGGCCTCTGATTTGAGCTACAGGGCTCCACTCAGGCAAGTTGCTCCCAATCCTCCAAGTGCCTACCTATTCCTGTCACTTACAGTCCTGCCCCAGGACAAGGGCAAGTCCTGGTTCTATTGCCCTGACCTTCCTAAAACTCCTTTCAGGAGTTGATGACCTTGTCTTGCTACTGATTCTGAGTCCATTCTAATTTAGAACACAAAAGAGGAGCTGAAAGTATTTGTCCCTACCTCCCAGAAAAATCTTCAGACTTTAATGTGAGTTTCACTCCAGAGTTATAAAAAAATAAAATAAATTGTTTAAAATATTTGTAAATACAAACCTAAAAAAACTCCCATTCCAAGAAAATTCTGATAAAACTATGACAAACTATGTAAGATCTGTACCAAGAGGTTTAGAAGTAACTAGTTTCTAATTAGCATGAGTAATGTGCCACCACTCATAAATATACTATCAAGCACTTAAAAATACAAATACATACACATGTATTCATTATTATTCTCCTCTTTAATAAGATCCCAAGTATATCAGAGTACTTGATTAGCTATATCACAATTACCATGTAAAATAAACTCCTCATATAACTATATAAAGATATACATATGTACACTAATTAATCATATTTTTTTCAATTCAAAGAATATCTAAATCTATGAAAATAAAATTATTAAATTCAGAATGATATATGTGGAATATATTTATATGTTAATTTGTATCAATATATAAATTCAATAAGACTGGATTTAGAATGTCCTATATACTTCTGTGGGGATGGTATGAGACATGAGAGTGCATTAATAAGAAATTACTTTTAAAACTCGAATCATTCATATTCATAAATTAATGTATGAGATCTGTTAAATGTAGAAAAAATGATTTCAAGTTTTACTGCCTCAGAAAAATATAGATTTTTAAATACAGTGTTGAAATTTGAAGCAATTTAAATTCATTATGCCACTGAATTGATACAATGAGTTCAAAACCCTCAATGAAATAAATCATCATTCAGGTGATGTCTTTTACATAGACTTTTCCAATTTCCCACTAAGACAGCTATAAATATTAAGAAAAACAAAGAGAAAAGAAATATATCATCTAAAGCAAATACTAATAGTATTCCAGGATGAAAGAATTTTAAAATGACTTAAAGTGGATTTAAAAGCATACCCAGTGGTGCGCCCAACAGAAAGAACACCTGCTCACCTAAATGATGCAAAACAAAAAAAACAAAAACAAAACACCACAGGTTCTCCCATGCTGTTTGCCTCCCCACACTCCATCTCTGTCCCCCACCCTACAACCTTTCAGACACAGATTTTTTGACAACAGGCAAAAAATGAGTAGCTGAGTACTGGGGCCAGCTGTGAGGTTTGCAGTATGTAGCTTCTTGGTAATGTGACTGCCATGTACACTTGAGCACAGTTATGTCTGAGATCCCATTTTAGGGCTTGCATTATGATACCATTTATTCATTGGAAAAGAAATGGATGGTATGCTACGTGACTCTAGTACATCAGGAATTGCACAAACCCCTGTAGATGCAAAGCGCTGGGGTGGGGGGAGCAAGCATGGGAACATCCCTTTAAGAAATGCCAAAGAAGAAAATCGTCATGGAGAACCTATGTATTCCCCAGCCATTGCTCTTTGAGGCAGCACAAGTAATCTATGTCTGCCACTCCCTACCCTGCACTCCCGCCCCCCACTGCCATTAGCGTGCCTCTTCACAGAGCCAGCCTGGCACTGCAGCATGTGACAGCAAATGAAGGAGGGGAGAAGTATATGGTCTAAAGCCATTCTCATAGTGCTGTGCCCCTCCTGCCCCTGCCCTAGCCTGAAGCACTGCTCAGGCTGCTGTCTGTGTGTAACCACATTCCCGTCTGCTTCCTGAAGAAAGATGGACCCCAGCTGGCTGGCTGGCAGTGGGAGCAGGAGAAAAGATCCCACTGAAAACCAGTGATACTGTGGGCAAGAAAAATCTCCTAGGTACTCGGAACAACGCTGTATGCATTCCCTGTGGCCTTCTCAATCTGTGAAAAGCCAAACACAGAAAGAAAGAATCACAGAGAAGCAATACACCCTCTGACTCAGGAGAGATTGCCCATTCTACACAAATGCACAAAAACTGTAACTCCAGAGTGCCTTTGGAAAACACCTCAAATCAAGGGGAAAGACTCAATTCTGAAAAGTTATAGAAAGATATTTGGAAAAGTCTCAATTGGGTAGCTAGGTGAACACCTTAGAAAAATCAATAAACTCCACAGGTGACAAGAGGAAACAGCATCAATAATCGAGGGACACAAGAAAGCTCACTGGACCTGTGTGATGTGGCCCCAGCCACCTGTCCTTCCCATTCTTACCCCACTCCAGCTGTACCTTTAACACAGTGGGCACTTTCCTGAGACACAATCCCGAACTTCACCTTCTTACTTCTTTGGGCCTCTCTTCATACACATCCTCTGCAGAAGGGCCTTTCCCTTTCCACCTGCTTACACAATAACTTCCTTCACTTTTCTTGCCTTAGTCTGCCATAAATCTTCATAGCGCTTGAGTGCCATGGCTGTCTGTTACAGTGAGGGCCTGATTCCATCCCTCCTGGCTGTGCAACTTTGAGCAGATTATTTACCCACTCTGCTTCACTTTTCTCATTTGGCACCAGCTGTAGCCAACATTATTGATGCCTCCCCATCTCAGCACTCACTATTCCTGTGCCCTCCAATGGCTACACATCATAAGCACCTGCACTCTACAGCTATAAATGGTCCTCTGGCCCTGGGAACATGCTCAGCCTCTGTGCAAGGCAGGCCAGAGTGCCAAGTTTACACTCTAGAGAACGGTCTTCACACTCTGATGAGAGTTTGATGCTAAATATCTTCCTCACACCTCGATGCAACAACTGAGGCCAATTCTACATCAGAGTCTGCAGCAGTCCAGTTGCTCACAGACTATAAGCTTTATAGGAATGGATGAATAGATTTAATATTAAAAAATAAGTTGGGGCCAAGTAGGCAGATCTACATTTCTAAGTATTTGTAAGAAAAAAAAATGAGAAAACCTATTAAAGAGTTATTTCTACTTTCTTCATCCTCTTCAGAGCTCTCTAGAGAAAAGCCAACATCATCTCTGTGAACAGAGGACATTTTCTGTCCACAATTTCCTCATGAGAAGAAAAGATTGTCTCCTGTGCTTTACAAGAAAGGAATCCCCAGATTGTCATTTTCTACCTCCATGTAGTATGAGATTCACGGGGCTTGGCCCTCTGGGGCAGCTGCCAACACCTGTGTGGTGAGTGGGCATGTAAACTCCAGCCTCCCGCACCAAGGCACAGTAAACAGGCAAATTCACTAAGCCCCACGGCATAAGTTGTGTTTTTCAGGTTACAGTCCCGTCGTGTTCGGCAGGTACGAAGTGCCCAGACTATCCCTGAATAAAGTGGAACATCACTTTATTGTGCTGCACATAATCACCATGTTTCTTATATGATGTTTTTCTCTTCCAAGGTCTCACAGAGAAAACCTCAAGCCCTGAAATACCTTGAATCCCTCACAACATGCACCAAAAATACCCTGGCAATTATTTTGGATTTATAAGGATGAGAAATGAGAAAGTAAATATCTCTCAAGTTTAGAGGCAACAGGAAAAAAAAAAAAAGAAGCCCTTAGTTAAAGAGGATATAGCTTTCAATGGAAGAGCATTTGCCTACCATATGTGAGGCCCTGGGTTCAATTCCCAGACCACCAAAAATAAATAATACCCAAATTTTAAAAACCTAACTAATTAATTAAAAAGAGAGATCAAAGGGAAATTTGGAAAAATAAGTTTGAGGTGGGCCATGGTAGGTGGACAACAGATTTCAATCCAGGAAATTTAGAATTTTGTGTGTGTGTGTGTGTGTGTGTGTGTGTGTGTGAATGAAACTGAATTGTCAAATATTTTTAACATAAAAGACAGTAAGTAGCTAAGAGGTATTAATCTTTGCACTCATGAAAAAAAGAGGCATAAATATATAAAAGATTTAAAAAGAGAAAAGGTAAAATGGAGAAAATAGTGTGACAGCAAAAATGAAAAATAGTTGGTAATTGCTTAAATGTGACACTCAACATGGAGAAAGAGGCTCTTCAGAAGGTTTCACTTTGATGAACTAGAATGAGCACACACAGAGAAGCTGTTACTAAATCTCATTCTCTGGCCACTCTCAGGAGATAGAAAAAAGTCACTAGATGTTCTGAGAATTTTTGTATAACTAAGTTAAGTCAAGACCCAAATTCAACCTAAATACTTACCCTAGTGCTTAAATCATTTCAAAGTTTGAAGAATCATTTTATGATTTTCTCATTTCCATTTCTACCTGCTCAGTTTATTTCTTTGACCCTTAGTTTTATAATTTTCCATAAGAAGAGATTAAAGAAATATTGACTGAATATTCCCAAAGATAGTAAAAAGAGGAGAAACAAGACCCCTTCAATAAACTGTTCATTCTAACTCATTCTCTGACATTTTATTAATAATAAAGCCCAATTTTAGACATCCCAAATCTTACACTCGTGACTCCACTGTGTAATATATACTAATATTCCACTGCATCACTAGAAGCAAATGCTCAAATTCAGATTAGAATATTTTTAATAATATACTCACTATTATTGAAATAAATATTAATAAATTCACATATGTTTTCATATAAATTGTGGATATAAACATTCCCCAAAAGACAATGAGGAAATCTTATTTTATTATTTTCTAGAATGTCTATCTATAAGTAGAAAATAACTGATTAAAGTAATCAGGTATATGACTTGTATTATTAAGAAATCAGGCATATTACTTGTATTTTAAAAAATAAAGTTTTTTTAGTGTAATGTTGTGAAAGCTTCTGCTAAATAAGAGATGTTATACATTTCATATTTGGGAGATCTAACCTCCTTTGATATTAGAACTGCCATGGGGCATAAAGCAGCTAGGAAAGACCATAATAACTAGTACTCAGTATGAAAGTACCACCAAAACCCTAATTAGTTAAATGTGCCAGCAGCTATTCCTTGTACACAGTCATTAACCAAATTTAGTCCATAGCCAGAACAAATATGATCATATGTTCCTTTCCCATATTAGATGCTTAATATAATTTCAAATAAACTAATTTAAACTATGAAACTGAAAAACTGCAGGCAGGTTATTAAGGATGATAAAAGACCAGTTATAAAAGAACATCTGTTGTAAAAACTAAAATGCACATTAGGAAATCTAAGAAATTATGTAATTAAGTCTTCTATATCCACTCATAGCAACAGCAAATGTCTCCAAATCATCTAAGAAAAATTCAGTTTCCAATTAACAAATTTTTTTTTATTCTTTTGAATTTTACATCTCATGTGAATGTCCTTTGAGAATTATTAGTAAAATCTATTGCTAACTTAATGAAAGACATTTTAGTGAAGTCATCCTATTTAGCAATGATCACCTAGAGCATGAAAGAAAAAAGAAAATTTTGTGTGTTTCATCAAGAATATTAAATAGCATGCAGAGAACTTCATAAAGCAGATTAAGAATTTCACTTAGTTGACATTGAAAGACATATGAAGACCTGATAAAATATATTATAGCATATCTACTTATGGAAAATAGGGATATAAGGAAATATTTTCCTTTTGCTTTATTGTTGTTAATTTTTTAAATGAGTAATACTTTCCATTGAATCACTGTATTCTGAATCAATAACTTAAAGAATCATCCAGTTTATTTTGAATGCATATTTAAGCAAAATCCATTATGTTTAGTTCATCTTACTGACAATCTTTTTCTTTTTCACTAATTCACTTTAAAAAGGGCAATGTCCTTTCTAGTAAATGGAAACAAAATCATTAAGAAATATTAAAGGACATTTTTACATCAACTGGAAATTGCAATAAAAGAAAGATTAGCAAAATGTAAATTTTTTTGCTTTTACTTCATTATATTTTTACTTTATATATAAAATTGATAACATAATAATGTATTATGTCTTTTCCTAATTAAAAAATTACTTGCTAGGAAAAAGATTAAAAGAAAAAAGGCCTGTAACTAAGTCTCATTTATTAATATGAATGAAAAAATCCTTGATAAAATATTAAATATTAAGGATTATTAAATCTACCATTATATTAAAAGAACAATATAACATATTAAAGAATCATTTAGTCCACAGATAGAATGTTAAGATATTAAGAAAAGTTAGGACATTAAGAAATAAGTGTATTAATAAATTAGAGAAAAAATATAGCAATAGGTGAAAAAAGAGCAACTGACAAAATTCAGATTGAATCACATTTTTAGAAGCACTCACAATTAGATGTAGTTTTTAGCATTGTCAACAGTAACTATTAGAAATCAACAACAGCATTATACAAAAATATTGTCATTAACGTTACATCAAGGGTGTCCGGTATAATCATCATATTCCATGTCATTTGTGATGTCCCAACCATTGGAAATAAGACAAGTAAAAGAAATAAGAGATGAATATATGAAGGAACAGACAAGATTATCCTTTAAATATGACTGGTTACATAGAAAAAAAAATAATTGAATCATCCAAAATTTCATTAGAAGTAGTTAGTAAATAAAAGTGCTATTTAAAATTCTTATTTTAAAATTATTGATAATTTTTCAGCATAACTACAATAATTAACTTAAAATATTATGGGAGAGATTCCATTAATAATAACATTAGCTTGGGCTGGGAATGTGGCTGGAGCCGTAGCGCACTCGCCTGGCATGTGTGTGGCTCAGGTTGGATCCTCAGCACCACATCCAAACAAAGATGTGTCCGCCGAAAACTAAAAAATAAATAAATATTAAAATTCTCTCTCTCTCTCTCTCTCTCTCTCTCTCTCTCTCTCTCTCTCTTTTTAAAAAAATAACATTAGCTAATATAAAATGCTCATAAATAAACCTAAAGAAAATTTTTCAAAACTATATTAATAATTATAACTTATTACTGAGCCATACATGTTGAATAAAGAACATACATATATTACTGTCCTGTATAGATGCAGTATTCTTTCCAAGTTGATCTGAAAATGGAGGCTATTTCTAAAAACAATAGTCCCAATTCATTGGGGAGATGGGGGATTTTACAAAATGTTCCTAAATACGCAGGAAATTTTTGAAATACATACTAAAGGTAGTGACTTATCTTGGTAGATATTAACATGTTGTAGAATTACAACATTTAAAACAGTGTTCTACTAGCACTGTTCATAGAAGAGTAAATTCAAAAAGCAGATCCAAAAAATATAATAAATAGTACATCATTAAAGTGGCATTTCAAATTAGTAACGAAAAATTAATGGCTTTTCAATAAATAACAATAGATGCTGCCTATTTAGAAATTTAAAAGTTAGACATCAATTTCCAATCTTATAAAAAGGTGAAAAGTAATTGTAAAAAATTAAATCATGAAAAAACTACAAGAAAATATATATTTTTAATAATTCTGAAAGTGTATTATATCTGTTTTAGTCTAGTTTAAAACCAATTTCTATTTCAATGATCAAAATGTGAACAGGACATGATGAAGAACATAAATGCATTATATATGATTTTACAAAAGGATTTATTGATACCTGCATCCCTAGAAGCAGGGGTGGGAAATGAGAAGGGACTTCAGGAAATAGAAGTATATGTGGTTTTCAGTTCTCAAGGCAGAATTGTTGTATACTTGCTAGGGAGTGCTTGGGGACATGAAATGGGATGGTCTAGGACCAAAGCTGGGACCAACCACCTCACTTGATCAGAGGAGAAAGAGCATTCCATCAGCTGAATCCAGCTGATAGGAAGCAATGCATTTTTGTGTGCTTGCATGCATGCCTGCCTGTGTCTCTGTCCAGAGACAAGAGCAGAGGACTGCTCCCCCATCTGCTAGAGTTAACTTAGAGTGGCCACACCTCCTAAGAGGGATCATACATGCACAGTGTGACCCACGAAAGAACAAAGATGCACAAATCCCCTGAATGCATCACTGAAATCTAACTATATTCTTGGAATTCAAATGTAGCATTAACCTTAATTGTACTAGAATAAATTGGCATCATTTGACTTTTAAATTCCAAATAATTAAGTGGTGAGTTTGGGGTATGAAAACATAGTGCCTTATTCAAAGGTAATGTTTTTGGCAAATCCAGCCCCTCACAGGGGATTTTCCATGGAACTGTTAACTCATGTTTCTAGGCATAATACATTGACATAAAATACAAGGGAAAAGATGGATGGATGTGCCCTCATAATTTGTCTAAACTGATCTAGGACAAGTAACACCAAATATGAAAGAATGATTTACAGAAATAATGTGTATAATATTTGAGAGACAGAGGGTTGGCATATTCAGTCTATAAGAGTTTCATACAAATCTATAGGCAACAGGAATACCCCACAAGAAAATGAGCAAAATGATGAACAAGTTATTTACAAAATAAAAAATATGGTTGCCTAATTAGTATTTAAATAATTTCAAGATCATTAGAAATAAATAATAATAAAATAAATTTTACTTTTGATATCAATAAAGGTAAAAATAATAAAACTCAGTTTTGATGAATGTATAGAAAAATAGGTAAATTTACCTACCACTAATATGTAACTATGATGGGCTTGATAATATCTCTCAAGAACTTAAAGACAGCAATTATCAACCCAAGAATTTTTACTAAAGGAAATAATTGAACTTAACTAAACAGATAATTATCATCTCCTTCATATACAAAGGATACCATGTTATTACCAAGATTCTGATGAATTATTTATTTTTCCAGAATGAAAAGCTATTTCAGATTTTAAAGACCCTGTCCTCACAGTACATTAAAATCAAGTACACACAAAGATTTTTTAGATGGCACCCACAATTCAAAAGCTCTAATCACAAGAACAAAGAGAGGCACAAGAATAAAAGAGGCAGATGGAGACAATGTGAGTCCCATTTGTGCACCTGTGGGGAAGAAGTTTTCTGGAACATTAAAAAGCCGTAAGCAGAAACAGGGACACCTGGGCACTAACCATCTTTCTTTCCCTAGATGAGAATTAAGCCTTGATAATGCTACATTCGATTCAAGAACCAGAAGAGCCCAGTACTTGTATACAAACAGAAGTGCACAGATTGTTAATGTAAAGTTCTTCCAGAAGGCTGGCATAAACTCTGGGTACAAAAGACTCGTGGCTCCACACAAATTGAACATTTTCAAATATCAAGCACCTCTCTGCTTAGTATAGATAACATCAACAGCAATTCTGTGATGTATTTGGGAACGAGAGGCCAGGAAATCCTTCAACAAAATGTGCTGTAATAAATCAGAAACAGTCTAGCTTACAACTTGTGTTCATGTGTCAATCTCTTTTCACTAATTGGAAATGGGCAACACCTTTAATGACTATGAACCAATTGAAATTCTAGCCAATTTTCAATATCTTCAACTAAGTATAAACATAACCCCCCCAAATAGGGATCAAAAAATGTCCTAGAAGTTGTAAACATAACCTGCTGAACCAAGCAAAAACATTTCCATTTCTCATACTTGATACATTCAGGTTACCCTGTAATTTGGACAAGGTCATTCGTTAATTAGTTGTGTCAATATTATGAGTCTATAATTGCAATCTAGATTTTTTGTGTGCCTTTCATTATATTTATGGGGTGCTTTAAATATTTCTAACCTTTGCCACTATTTATCCTCTAAGGCTATATAGTGCCAGAATATCTTTAATAGAGATGGGAAAATGCCTTCAATCACTACTCAAAATAGCTATTCTATAAGAGGCCAAATATGCTTATATTTCTGAATACCCAAAGATTTATCTTATTGGAAAAATTTTCAGTCAATGTTTGCAGCATTAAGGCAATGCTGTCAGGTTTCTTAAAGATTCAGAATTAGGTTTAACTCACTATCCTTTTAATATCATACAGACTTTCTCCTTTCCCCCTAAAAATAACCTCTCAGATGACATTAAATATAACACTAGACAAAAAATTCACAGCATATATTTTTTCCTGTCCCTTCCTGACCAATGGCCATACTTACAGAGAGTCATTTCAAAAGTCCACTAATTAATTTTTTATTCAGAAAACATTTATTGAACACTACTTAGCTAAATACTGCACAAACCCTGAGAATATAATGTTATATAAGTCATGACTCCTGACCTCAAGAAAATTATAGTCTCAGTAGGAGTATACCAGTAAATTAGCAATTTAATTGCATTACAGTTAGCACTACTTACTGATGAAGGGCCATGCAGGTGGAGGGTGGAAATCAGATTAACACTAATGAGGATGATCTCATGTCAGGGAAGACTTTCTAGAGGGGACCCTTGAACTGAGATTTGAAAGAGGAGGAAGAAAAGGTGGCATGTCAAAGACAGCAGGGAAAATTAGCCAGGAAAAGAAATAGAATGTGCATTATCAGAAAGGTATGATGTAGCATGATCCATTTGCATTATGACAAGTCCAGCATTGCCAGAGAATAAGGCACATGCAATAGAAAGACAGAAAATCAAAGCATTTTCAGGACAGGTGTGATTAAGCCAAGGAGTTGGGTCATGATGACGAAAGCCATAGAAGTCATTTCAGGACTTTAAGCAGAGGAAAATATGATGATACAAGCATTTTGAAAACAAGTCCTCTGATTGTTATTGAAGGGTACATTGAAAAAAAAGAGCCAACTATAGAAAGGGAAATGGAATATCCCTGCAATAATCCAAGAAAGAAATTGTATTAACTTCAGTTGAGATAGGAGCAATTTATGGTACAGAACAGATTTGCAATATATTTCATTATTGATGACATACTATAAATAAAAATAGTAGTCTAAACTGGTTTTGACTGCTGACTTGGAGGACCAGGTAGATGCTAATAATGAAGTAAGATAAGAAATTCAAGTGAATGAATAGATGTGGAGTTGGTAAGCTTAGTTTTGAACTTGATGAGTTCAACATCCAAGTGGATCAGTACAGAATACAGTTGGTATGTCTACTTCAGAAGTATGGGAATCATGTGCTATAGAAGTTGTAGCTGAAGTTATGACAGTGGTCAAGGTTTCCAGGGTGGAGAGAGAAGATGCAGAAAGAAGAATGGAGAAACCAACATAGAACCCTATTAAACTCTGAATGGAGGGAGAAGAAGAGAGCTTATTGTCATTATCATTTACAGAAGTTAATGAAGAGCTCCAACAAAGGTAAGAGTCTCAGATGCTACAGAGAAATCACTATGGATGAGCAAGACTGCTGTTCAGAGACTTTAGCAATGAGAAAATCAGACCTGAAGGAAATAGTGGTAGAAGAAAGGGAAGGGGAAAGGACCAGATTCCAGAAGGCTTAGTAGGATAATAGGATATAGTGTAGGTCAGTTTTCTTAATAACTTACCAAAGAAAAGGATACAGATGTGCTCCTGATCAGCTACCAGTTTTACATGAACTATTATCACAACCAGTTTTTCCACAATACATAGTTTGGTAACATTCAACTATAAATGAAGTCTTTTGGAAATAGTTTTAATGGAATAGGAAATAATGTTTTCCTTTGAATTCTGATGCCAAAATCCCAATAAAATGGCAGCAATATCAGGAGCAGCAGCTGGGAATTAGAATGAATCACCTTGAACTTCCTTCCAAAGGTACTCAAAATTGTGTTTGTATGTACATACATCATAGCACAAAAACATAATTTATCCTATGAGTACAAATAAACCCATAATGTTCACTTCATTGCATCTTATGTTTCTTTTAAGACCTCTCTGTTAATCACCTGATATTTAATGCCAGTGTTTTATATTGAAGGTGACATGCCACCTTTTCTTCCTAGAGATTTCTTCACCAGAGGTTGAAATCTTTGCTCTCAATTTTCCTAATGCAAAATTCTCTATTATTACATGGAGTTTGGCAATCCTCCCACTACCCCTTTGTATAGTTATTTTTAGTTATTCCATATGGTTGTATCTATATCTAATTGAACATCACCTTTAAATTATTAATAATTGTGATGATTTACATTTCTGCAGCATTGTTCAACCTGAGGGATCCCAAACACCTTCCCAAGCTCTACATTTATTATCTCAATAAATGCCATGCAGTGTTAAGAACTATGGAAACAACCAGGCCCACAATAAACATGCTGTTTACTTGGTTCCTGAAAAGATGCTTCACAAGACTCAAATCATCATCTATCACAGGAGATGCTCCACTGAAGAACACCTAATGAATTGATATCACCTCCCATTACTAACATGAGGCCATTTTTATTCTCTAGGATATAACTCGTATCAAGTCAAATTGAATCCGTTTTTTTCAAAAAGATCAATGGCCTTTAAAAAAGTCTTTAATAAACACAGGTACTTTATGAATACTTTTTACAAAAGCATAATTCGTTCTTCAACTAACTTTTACTGCTCAACAGGGAATTCTGTACTAATCATTGACATACACACAAACACACACACACACACACACACACACACACACACACACAAAATGGTTCCCAGTTCGCAAACTGAGACTCCAATAAGCACTCCTTCCCTGACCTTGAACAAATCATTTACACTGCCTACTTTAGTTTCACAAGATTGGAAAGAAAATTCTATTATTTCTGACTTGAACTCTACAATTCTTGATTTGAAGGATCATGAAAGTATGTCAAAAGATTCCTCTAGCCACAGATGATTGTGTAGTGAAGTCCTGTTCTAAAGCCTCAATTATTTCAAACATTATGTCAAACAATCATAATAGTAACTTAGAATTTCAAAAAAAATATCAAAGGATAGACATTCACCACCAGAGAAACCCTGGTTAATAACTTTCTTCAGGGATTTAGGATATAGTCTATAGTAGAGAATGTGTTTAGCATAGGTGGGACCCTGTGTTCAATATTTAGAACTTAAATGTCAAATTAAAAATATATAGATAGATAGATATATAGATTTTATATATATTATATTCCCATATATTTCTATATATATGTATAAATGTCTACATATGTATGTGTATGTGCACATTTACATATATATTCCCTTCAGTACAACACATAGATGTTATTAACATAATTGTCCAAAATATATCCTCTTGTTCAAAATTGATTTTATTGTAAAAATGACAAGTGGTAAAACTTAGGAATCAGCTATAAATAATATCAATAACAGTAAATGACTAATGCTTTACATAGGAAATGATAGCAAGTAGAAAACCTATACTCTCTTATATGGTAAACCTTTGTTTATACAGATCAAATAAAGAAATAATAGCTATTAAGGACATCATATGCTAAATGTATTATTGTTTTTATCTCATGATCCTTATAACTATCAAGTGGCTACAGTAGAATCTTGCATTTGTTAGGAATATATATCCCCACTGCTAAATTTTCAAACATGGAAATTTTGGTGAATGTTTCTAGTCTTTAAAACCATGTTTAAATCAATTATGTCCCATATATCTATATCTATATGAAAGATATGTATCTATATCTATTCATATACATGATATGACATCTACATATATATGAATAGATATATATCTATAACCATATAGAGATTATATATATCATATACATGATCGAGATACATACCTTTGGTGTAATCTGCAGTTCAATTTGCATTAAAGCTTGATTTTCTTTGGGTTTTTGTTTGGGGGATATTTTGTTTCACTTGGTTTGGTTTTTTGCATTTACTGAAACAGTTTCAGGAATCACTTTCTTTAGTTTCTACACGTGGAACTTATGAAAAAGTACAAGTTATATCTTGGATCCGAACCAAGTGGAATTTGACACTCTAACTTCTATTTCCTAAGGACCATCACTTTTATTAGATAACTACCATCTCTTTTCTTTTCCACCACCATCACCAACAGTTGCATTTCTTTTCAGTCTTTTATATATATATATATATATATATATATATAGAGAGAGAGAGAGAGAGAGAGAGAGAGAGAGAGAGAGAGATTTTTAATCTTCGAGATATAGAGGTTTTTAATCTTCAAGAGAAAATCTGCATAGTTGATTAAGCCTACTCACTAGCTAAGGGAATCAATTACTCTGAAGCACTCACTTTGCTACATATCATGGAACTCTTAAAGTTGTTCTCAAATATACAAACATGTGAATACTAGACCATGAATGCAAGGGTCAGTGTTATTGTATCTATATTCAAAGAAAAAGGAGACTGAAGCTTCGTAAAACTCAGCAGTCTACTCTAGTTACATATGCAGAGAAGGAGGAAGCCTGTCAACTGAGGTCTAAAGGCTTTAAATCCTGTGTTCTTACTTTTTCAACATAGGATCTCTCAGCCTATATGACACAGTAAGTGGTCAGAATTCAGTTTCTTTAATATAAATAATCTTTTCTATATCTTTGATCAATACAAATAAAAAGTGCACCCCTAGTCTCATTTTGGAAATTATACAGTTATGAGGTTTTAGTCATGTTAACTTTTATATTATTCAATTTCTTCATCAATGAAAATGAACAAGTTGTCAGGTTTTAACAAATTTCAAGGTCCTAAGACTCTGTAAAAGCATTTCTAAATAGAGTCACTTCTAGGAAAATCTGTGTATGAATGGTGTACAAGTATATACTACAGAGTAATAAGAGATTATGTGGGTATTTTTATTTAATTAGATCAAATGCCCCTCAGGCAATTAGATTACAAAATTAATGTGCTTAACAAAGCACTAGTGCTATAAGTAGTTTAAGAAGAAATATTTGTTTAGTCCACATCTAAGTCATCCAGATTTCCATTTAATGAGGTCCAAACTAATGCTGTTTTGCTATAAAGTTTGAAAAACACATATTGTGGGAAACATATAAGTGGGACCCACAATTTAATTGTCCTAGATATACAGTTTTCTTTCCTTGCCCCTACGTACAAAAACAGTTCCTTGGATTCACGGGATTTTCTTTTTTTTTTTTCCATCTGCCTAGGTTTTTAATTTTTTATGGCACATATTTTTATATTGCTGAACTCTTAACTAGTTATTATAACTGTTTTTATTTGAATAGTTTTGCCTTTTAACCTTGGTGCCACAGATATAAGTGGATTACATGTCATGGGGGATTTTCTCACTTGTTCCTTAGACTTTCCTAAGTTATTATTTCCTCTAGTCCAGTAAGTCTCAAGTCAGAATGCATAAGATAGCCATAGTATATGTGGAATTCACAGGAAATTCACATACAGATTGATGATAAATTGATGCACAAAAAGGCTATTGAACTGACCAAGCTAAAATAGTTAAAAATAAAACCAATGAGCTCTGGCTTTATAGGCCATTTCACCATGGCAGCACTATGCTGTCTTAACCACAAAACTTTTAGGAAAGAGACTGCTGGGCATTACATCATCACCACCTGAGCTTTAAAATCAGAATACCAAGAATATGTGTGTACACATAACAGTGTGTATGTGTGTGTGTGTGTGTGTGTGTGCACGCACATTCAATGTTCTCATGTTGATCCTAATGAGGCTATTTCCAAAGGATGGAAATTATTAACCTAGACCACCTGCTAAAAATTCAAATAAAAACTCTATTTACTACTCTAAGAAAGACATCATTTTATGATCCAAACATTTGCCCTTCTGTTGGGAAGATAACGTGTAATTGCTTTGCTTAATTCAGGGATGCAGGTAATATGCCCGTAAGAATGGCAGAATTATGTAAGCATCAGTTGCTCTCCTTTCTGCTTTCTCTTGGAACAGAAAATGATTTTTTTTTCTTGCAACTGATTGTGGGAGAAGAAATAAAATGTCCTCAGGAGGACCAGTGCAACACAAACTGACAGCATAGTGTCAAAAGAAGAACAAAAGTTTTGAGGGGCAAAGCAAATGAGGGTTAAAATCCTAGCTTGGCCCTTTTTGAAAAAGGGTAAGGATATAGAAAACTTATTTAATCCTCCTACATCTTAAGTTTCTTACATATAAAATGAAAGAATAGGAGCCACTTACACAAAGTTTAGGAGACAGTACAGCATGCTTCTCAAGATTAGATTCAAATCAGAGCTCTATACCTACTTCTCAAAGATTAAGTTCTTCCTCCATAAAAAGGAGATTCCAAGAGTGCCCACCTCAGAAATTGATGAGAAGGATTAAGTGAGATAATATATGTAGTAGTAGTAGTAATACATATATTAGGATACATTAGTAGTAGTAATACATATATTATGATTGCTGCAGCAATCCTTTGTGATGAAATTGGTCAATAAATTATTTTTAAATCTAGTTTTTCATATTTTTAACCTCATATCCAGGGGGAACAGCAGAAAAAAAACATCCACACTACATATGCTCCACGAGAGAGCATCAACCAGCAGAGAAAGTGAAAAATCAGAGAGGGAAAACAGTTCAAGGACACGTTTTTGGATTGTAAAACCAAAACAGTGTCCTGCTTCTCTTGATTTGGGAGCATTTCAAGGGTTAACCCCTGCTTATGGTAAGGGCCCCTTCCTAACATACACATCACTCCTCACAAGACCAGCCTTCCCAGCCCACTGTATCTCACTGCCAACGACCATACTACCATGCTACCATGCTGAGCATCTTCTCTTCAGTGCCTGGATCCCAACACTTCCTTCTGCCTGGAATATAACCCACAGAGTACATCACCACCAAAACCTATCTCACTCCTGACAGACTGACCAAATGCTACTTCTTTTGTCTCTAAGTTTCTCAGTTGGAATGCACCATCCCTTTCACTGGCCTCCCATAAAACATTCAGATGTATAAACCTCCATTGTTAATTCTAGTCAATAATTTATTCTGATAGATTTTAATAATTGCCTTTTATGGCACTGGATTTCCTCTAGCTTTCAATTCTCCTGGGGAAAGACAGTGTATCTAACATACCTATATTTTCCCCACAGAAGCTGGCCTGTGTAGATATTCAACACAAATTAATTGAAATAATATTTGTGCCCTGGAGGATGCCATGGCCACAAAAGGAGCCCAAGGAAAAACTCATCTTGACCATTTGGTACATATCATGATGCCTTTAATTTGGTGTATGGTACATGTTAAATCAAAGTGTACTCTGAAAAGTAAAGCATAAAGCCTTTAATGTCTGAAAAATAGCCTAGTACATAACTGAACTTTGGACATGTGTTGTTAAAAAGATTTCAGTGAAAGGATGCAACTAATTGGTGGTTTAAAAAGTAATTCTCCCACATAAAGATATTATAGTTTAATGTACTATAATGCAGATCCAATAAAACCTCTGTTTTTCATTTTTAGATATTTGAAGGCATGCATGCTAATGTCCTAGGACAGATTTTAAGTGTTTGTGCAATTAAAATTATGCACTTTTTATATCCCACCCTATACTGACCCATGTGACATTTAAAAAATATATACTAAATTAGATTTCAATCAACTCATAAAAAAAGAAGAGAATATTCACCTGAAATGGAAATGCAGTCATGGATAGCCATATGACTTTGTCTTCATATTCCTTAAAGAAATTATGCCAAATGAGGGCACTGAAATTTTCAAATATAATATTTAAGCAACTTCTTCAACAATATAGTCTACCCATGTTTTTATAATATAGTTTTATTTTCTTCCTCCTTCATACAAAAGTACTTTTGGAGAGATATTATCTAAAATAGTATTTCTCAATCTATTCCACAAGCCCCAAGAAGCCCCCCAAATCCTTTCAAGTAACCTGGAGGATGAAAACCATTTTTATCGTAATATTAAAATTAGATTTGCCTCTTCCATTGTGTTGATATTAGCATATTTCACAACAAAGGCAGATAGTAGTACCAAACTATACTAGTATTCTTTATATTTCTCAGTATTACATACTTGCAGTGAAAAAAAAAACCTAGTTTCACTTAAAAATGATTGTGATAAAACAGCAACATGTATTGATTTTAAAATCCTTAAAATTAAAAACTTCTTAATATCCTGCATGATTAAATGTCAGTACATATAAAACATTTCTGTTACAGACCAAAGGATGACAGTTGACTTGGAAGATGGCAGGAGAATTCATGACTGAGTTAAAAGCTGAGCTAGCCACCCTGTTAATGGCACAATACTTTTACTGAAAAAAAAATGACTGATAAACCATGATTATTAAGACTTGAGTGTTTGGAATATTTTTCTAAAAAATGAACCAAGCGAACCTGTTAGCTCAAGAAAAACTGACAGCATTTTTTTTTCTTTTAATCATGATAAAATTTGAACTCCAAGTGAAAGTAAATATTTTGGAAAATTCCTGTTTTCCTCAAGTCCAAGGCTTCTCTGGTCAGACTTTTCTGGTTACATTGGGGGGATATTAAAAAATAGAACTGCCTTGATATTATTAGATAAAATATTATGACATTTTAAAGAGATATATAACTCAATGAACCAATTATTTACAAACATTTCAAAAACATCTATGGTTAAAGGATCTATTCAAAGCACATCATAGATAAATGGAATCCAAGTTTATAGAAGAAACAGTCTCATTCTATCTTGGAACTTTATAAAACAATATTTGTAAGGTTTGGATATAGCATTACAGATTATCTGAAAAGGTGTTAAAATATTCTTTTATTTTACAACTGCATATATATTTGAGCCCAGATTTTCTCTGTATTCTTCAGGTAGAAATTAATAGAACAGATTGCATATGTAGAATATATGAGAATAAGCTTTCTCCCACTAATCCAGACTTTAAAAGATTGTAAAATATGTAATGCAATATCTTTCTTCTCACATTTTTTCTTTTGGAATATTTTTATTACAATGCTATTTGTCTTAACATATAATTGATTTAGAATTATTATTTCAATCAACTAATTATTTTAAATTTTCCTCAACTTTAATTTGGAATGTAAATAATAGATAAAATGCACAAAAACAAAAGCTTTTTTGAGTCCTTAATAATTTTTAACTGTAAAAGTCTACTGGGATGAAAATGTTTGAGAATTGCTGACTTAGAAAATATGTTAGGATTTCCCACAAAAAAAGTCATTCTCTGGCAATGCTGTTTTTTATATTGTTGAGTTTGGTTCTTTATCTATACAGGACCAATTATTTATATAACATTTACTCAACAACCATTTCTCAGTCCTACTTCTTCATAGGCCACAAACAGTGGAAGAAACCAAAAAATAAGATTCAGGTCCTGACAGAGTACTTACACTTCCCACTGTTAATCATATAAGGACATATTCATAAATGTATCCCCATCTCACCTTTCTTCTTCCTGGAAGTATGCCCACTGAGAACTCTAATAGACATAAAACAAACCACTGAATTGTACATGTGCTCACTTAATTGGAATTTCCCTCTCTGTGTTCTGAGGAGATCTTTCCTAATGTTAAGACTAGGCATAAAATATGAATACATTTTTCTTTTATAATAAGTCATAACTGTGAACTTCCTTCTTTTTTTATTCAGTTCTACAATATGAACTCTGCTTATAAACTGATTCTCCCTAACTCATGATTATTCAATTTCTTGTACACTGGATTTTCACAAAATTGTTTCTTTCGTTCAGTATTTCTTTCCTTCCAAATAGCATATGTGATCCTCACAATAAAAAGATTCAGAATCACATTGAGTATGTGTGTGCATTCCACTTAATGCTTCTCTCAGTTACTCAAAACTAACTCAGAAATAGATACATAAGAAATTTACATTTTTTAAATTCTCTTATTGATTAGCATATATTAATTTGCCCCAAAGAAGGCTAACGGAGTACTACTTATTAAAATGGAAAAGGGGATTTATTACAGAATACTACAATCAGATTGTAATGAGGTGATTTAAAACATATCATTTTTAAACTCAGTATGGAAAACACTAAAAAAATTGAGACACATTTATTTAAATACCAGACTCCATGTGAATCAGTAAAGCATGACAACAAAACTTGGAAGTATAGCCATAGTCAAGGAAATTCTTACATAATATACCATAATATTCATATTACTGAAATCATGTTAATAAATCATGAGAGTCATTGAATATTATCCACTATTATGAATCTTTCATAATGGAAGGCTTGAGACTTAGGAGTAACAAGGAAATTTATTCACTGTTATCTAGAATATAAAAATAAAATTTTCTATATTAGACCTTATTATTGTTCTATTGAAACCACCTTCATATACTACCCTAAAATTTAAAAATATATAATTAGTCACAGAAAACTAAATTTAAACTTATGACATCTAAAGTTATTCAAGAAACCCTGGTAAATAACTTGGTCATCATCTTTCCTACAAGGTATCCATAATCTAAATCATCCTTAACTGGAAAAAATGAGACACTAATTCCAATATTTATTGAGTCCTTCTAATGTGCCAGGTCAATTTCTAAGCACCATTTGTACATTATCTTATTTAGTTTTCAAAATAACATAATGAGGTTGGGATAATTTTTATTCCTGTGTCTACAGATGAGGAAGCTGCAACACATACCTAGTTCACTTACCTGATTAAGTGATGGAGCCAGGATTTGAGGCCTTTAAGAATTACTTAGATCATAGCTGCAGTCCTAATTACTGTGGTGATTATGGTAATTACTACAATAATTAAGGTTTATCACCTCTAATGATAACACTATTGGAGAAGCAGGGAAAACTTGTAGTGAAGAACTATGCGTCTAAAGGAGAAAACAAAGAACCTTTATAATGTAGACAACTCTGGGACTAATGGATTCAGATTAGTTCTGTTTAACTATGTAGCTCCTATGAAACAAAGTGGGAATGAGGCTGAGCATCAAAATCCCAGAATTGTTCTCAAGAGAGGGAAGGCAATGGAAAAAACAAATGTGGAGTCAAAGTAAATCCTTTCAAAGCTTATTACAGTCATATAGGACCCTGAACGCTAATATCCATGACCTTCTAAAGGGTGAGGAGGGGGCATTAGGTTCCTTTCAGCTCAATCATTTTTTCTTAGTTTTACTAGGGTAAAATTATTGTATGTGTGATTGTATACAGCAGTGGAATATACAGAGAATAAAATCCACCCATTTTAAGAAGAAAACTTGATGTGTTTTATACCGATATTATGGCCACCATTATAAGCATAACTTTGAACATTTTCTTTATTCTTTAAATTTGTTCTAATTAGTTATACATGAAGGTAGAATGCATTTTGACACATCATACATAAATGGAGAGAAGACATAAGTAAAAGATTAAAGGAAGAGTAAAAGAGAGAATAATAGAGATTGGGTATTATCAGAAGAAGAGAAAGAATCAAGGGAAACAGGAGAAAAATATATATATAATGTAAAAATTTTTTAAATAAAAATGAAAACAAAACAAAATTAAAATATACAAATCAAATATCCTAGTTCACAAAAAAACTAATCCATGAAAAATAACTGGCTTCAAAAGTGGTAGAATTGAAAAAAAAACCATGAAAATGTATAAAATGTCCATGTACATTCAAAGTCACAGTTCAAAAGAGAATAATAATTTAAAAAAAAAAAGAGAAGAAAAAAACCTGATAAAAAGTTAAAGAATTCTTTCCTTTGGAGCTCAAATTATTCTCAGCATCCCTTCTCAGCAATTTTAAGTGGGTTGTCAGGAGCATGATGCTCCACCCTCTGTATTGCTAGAATGAGAGAGGTAATCCCATAGACAAAATTTAGGCTTAGGTAGGCTCCATGCTCTTCAATGAATGCCAACTGGTCTGGAGATTTTAAATCAGTGCACATCCAGCACCTAGTACTTGCTGGTCCATGCTGGAAGACTCTAACCCAAAGATCTCCCCAGGTTCCACTCATGTGGTATGGGAGCCAATTGTTAGTCCCCTACATCACCTAAGTACCCCATGTTTCCTGGTCTCAGGTTCAGTCTCCAAACAAACTGTCTCACTCTGGCCCTTCTGAGCTCCTGGCCAGATGCATCTCTCTGGTCCTGCAAGTAGCAGATTGGAGGAAGAGGATAGAGCTCAGGTGGGTTTCTGCAACCAACTGTCCCCTGTGTAAACCTCTCTCCATGTTTGATTTTTCTCCTGATCACTTAAGCAAACCTATGTCCTGCAGTGTATGTCTGACCTGTATTTCAGGCCAAATTCTGGTTTGCTGGGAATCAGCTTCCTCAGCTGCCAGCCCCCTCACCAAGGCTGCAAAATAGTTCCTTCCTTTGGGTCCCACATGCTGCCTAGAGAGATGACAGCTTCTTTTCCCACACACAGCACATCTTTCAGGTTTGTTGGGCAACATCCTTGGTCTCTAGGTGCTCTGTATCTAGACACCTGTTCCTTCCAATGTGGGTTCCTTAATTCTCTTATGCCTCTACTATGCTCACAGAGGGAACTTTCTTGCTGGTGCTTCTTTCTGGCCCAGATGTGGCAGTGGCTAAGCCACTGACGATTTTTCCCTTATTTTATTATATCCAACCTCCTGTATCCCCAGTCTATTTTGAATATCCAGTTTTAAATTCCAATAAAGTTCCCCCCACACACACCTTTTTGATCACCCAGCTTGCAGAGAAGCTGCCTGTCTGCTTTCTTGGTTTTATGCTATAGAGCAGGCAGGAACACAATCTCCTCTATTCCACCATCTTCCACCAGATCCCTTTCTTGGGAAACACCTAATTTGCCTTCTATCCACAGATTTTCACTTAAAAAAATTAATATGAATGAAAGCATACATTTTTTTTTCAAATTTTGTGTCTGGTTTGTTCTGTTTAGCACAAAATTCATTTGTGTTGTTGTATCTATTAGTTCATTCATTGCCCTTTTTATGGTCATTAATATATAAAAATTAAGCCATTCACTAGTGGATGGACCTTTGGGTTGTTCTAAAGGTCGTTCTGTCTTTTTCCATTATGACTAAGGCTTCTGTGAAGACTCAAGTACAATTCTTTGTAAAAACATGCTCTTGTTTTGCTTGGGTAAATACCTGGGAGTAGAATTTCTGGATTATATTGTAAAAATGTACTTAATCTTGTGAGACTCTCTCAAGCTATTTTCCAAAATAGCTCTATCAGTTTGCATCCCTAACAGGAACATATAATAGTCCGAGTTACTTTACTCCTCTCCAACATTCCCAGAATACACAGTGATTTGTCATTGTGGCCTTAATTTGCATTTCTCTTATCAATAGTTCTTCTGCATATCTTTCTATATGCTTATTTGCCATTGTTATATCTTCTTTGTCCCTTCAAAACTTTCACACATTTTTTAAAGATGGAATCATTTATTTCTTATTATTGAATTTAAAAAGATCTTAATTCAAACAAGTCCTTTATTGATTATGTGGATGATTGTATAGAATGTTTTTTATACACAAATATGTAATAATTCTTTTATATATATATATAGAAAAATAATTACTTTTTTCATAATTATGTCTTTTGACAAATACTTTTAACTTTGATGAAGCCAATTCATCAACTTTTTCTTTTAGGAATCTTAATTTTTCTTATTTTTTCTTTCATAGCTAGCAAATATATGTCTAACCCAATAGTACAAGATTTTATCTAATGTTTTCTTCTGAAAGTCTTAAGGTTTCAGGTCTTACATTTAAATCTGTGGTCCCAAGAAAGGTATTTTTTTTAATATGGCATAAGGAGAGGGTTGAAGTTCAATTTAAAATATAGATATCCAATTTTCGACCACCACTTTGTGGAAAGATTACCATTTCTCATTGAATTATTTTTATGTCATTTTTGGGGGGAGAATTAGTTAAACACATATCTATGAGTCTATTTCTGGAGTCACTGTCTTGCTCCAAAGATGTGTATATATATATATGCTATATTGTCTTTTTTTTACTATTGTGTTACATTAGGAATTCAAAACAAGTAACATAAATTACCCAGGGTTTTCTCTTTAAAAATTGCTTTTTTATTCTGACTTTTGTGTCTATATATCAATCTTAGAACTATTTAGTCAATTCATAAAAACAACAACAAAGAAAAAAACAACATATATATATATACATACATATGTGTGTGTGTGTGTATGTGTGTGTGTGTGTATATATACACATGCATATATATGTGTGTTTATGTATGAGTGCTATCTATATATCACTCATTTGGAGTTAACATACATTCATTTAAAACATGACAAGAAAAACAAAATAGCATGAAAATATTAACATCTCCATAGTTGATTGTGTCCATAGTTTTTAAATATTCATTCAGTTACTATAAAATGTACAAATGTAATTTTTAGCTCTGCATGACCTCTTCATTTTTTAATCTTTTATATTGTGTTATAGTTATATTCTTAAGTTTCTGGTTATATCATAATAAAGAGAACAAGTAAACATTATGTCTTGGGAATAGACTTCTTTTACCTGTTATAACTTTCTATATCCTGTATATGGGTTTTCATTGTATAAATATTTTACCTCAATCTCACTTTATTTTGGGTACCTTTCAAGGATTTACATTCATTTGAGCCCCTATAGAAGACAGCATTATTGGACGGAAGAGCCAGAGACATCTGAGTCCAGTCTTGGGTTAGGCAATGCCCTTCTTACGGTGATCTCCAAGGAAACATACTTCTGGAGGTGGTGGAGAAAGGCATAATTGTACTTTAATCATCTATGACTTTGGCTTCAAATTCCATGGTGGAAATTCATTAACTAAAGGAGACAATATGGAGGGCTCCTTGTCCCTATGTCAGATAGAAAAATGAACCAATAAACACAAGCAAGGGCCTAATTCTGAGTTGAACCAGACAAACCTGTGTCATGGCTTCTCAGGCCAGGACAGCAATGTTTGGTCAGTGGCCAAACAGAAAAAAAACACATCCACAGGGGAAAAAAAAAAAAAACTAGGATAGCCCAGCCTGCTTCCAGACATGGCAGTATTTGATTATTGCTTTTCCTTCTGGGAATCTTCTAATTAAGAGACTTGTTCTTGTGCTTTCAGCCAGAAGATGGTTCCACCAAGAAACAGAGGGGTCAAACCTTGAATGTGACCCAAGCAAACCACTCCCTTTCTCCTTTAGGAGAAGGAGGAGGGAAATCAATGAATAGGAGAGTTTACTTGCCCTAGAAGCCCATGACAGCCATTAAACACAACTAGCTATTATCTGATGTAGTTTGCTGTTCTATACTTACCACCAGCTACAATTATAATCCGGAAAGCATTTGCAAGACAAAACACTTCCTACACTTCCTCAGTCTTCAGTAGTATCATGTTCACAGTGTGAACTTCAACAAAAATGCTTACTTATTAAAATTAGTACTTCCCCAAACAGTAGGATGTAGCACAAGCTCATATGGAAGACATGCCTGAACGCTGACCACTATGACATCAGCTCACAGGTTTCTACGGGTTTCCACTGTGTTTACTAGATGATACGCCATCTTGACCTTGAAAGAACAGTCATATACTGAGAATTTCAGGAAATAACATACATTTTAACAAAAAAGGAATTTGATTACCATGACAGAAGAATTTATCATGATGTTTGAACAAATCTTTTCTATCTATAAAAGTTTTTTCCCACCCCCTCCCATCATTTTGTTATTCCTAGGCTCTTATTGTTTTTGTGATTCAAGAAAAACTGGTGGGATATTTTTTGACATTTTTAAAATTTGATCTTGCAAGTGAAAATCAATATTTTGGAAAACACATATGTTCCCCAAATCTAATTAGGCTTTTCTGTTCTAACTTTTCTGACTACATCGGTGGGGATAGTTGTAACAAAGCAACTGTAGTGTTATTATTTCATAAAATATTACAACACTTTAAAGAAAAACAGGACTCAATTAATTCTAGTGATATTCATACCTACTCAGCTCTTCCGTCCTCTTCTCACAACCTTCTATATTTAATTATGGTAATACTTCTCATGCTGTTATTTGCTTTTTAACAAACTGCTGGCTTTATTCAACAGTATTCTTCTGAGGGCAAGGACTGTGTTATGCTCATTCCTAACAAAGACTGATTCATTGCAGGCATTTATCAATAATCTATTGAATAAATAACTTGGTAAATGAATATAGACATTACTGGCTACCTTCAGAGCAATATCCTATTTTGTCTTTTTTGATATCTGATTTATTGAATATAGAACTAAAATTCTAGATCTAGTCCAAATTCTTCACTTTCTATGAATGAGTCTTAAATATATTACTTGACTTTTATATGCCTCTGTTGTCAAATAACATAACAATACTCACTTATATACCCTACCACATGGGACTGTTGGGGTTAAGGAGAATACACATATGTAAACACATGTGCAAAGATTATATATATATATATATATATATATATATATATGCATATATATATATGCATATATATATACTTTAAAAAGAAAAGCATTAACATGGCTGGAATTATTATTATTATTGTATGCTGAAATTCAGGGTAATTAGAAATCAATAATATTCATCATTGATGAGTTTTGAAATTATCATCAAAAGAAATCTTGCACGGAGGTGCAAAGTAAAAAAACATGGGGCATTTTTTAGGGTTGTCTACCATTGAACACACACATTTGTTTGAATATAAATTCCAAATAACAAGATTATTTTTCAACTCAAATACTAATAGAATGGTTGTAAATTAAAGTCTATGATGGGTACAGAAAAAATATATGCCATATAGTTTAAAGTGATTTAACTTTTTTCCTAAACACTACCTAATTTTATGTAACCTTTTCTAATATACATTTCAAGTGATTTGAACCCATCAATTTTATGTACTTGTGACACTATCATCTTTGCCAGGAACTCTGAAAAGTCTTTTTAAACATAGTGATTAAGTAATCATATGCACTTGTCCATAAAGGGAAGTATTTGAAATCTTAGAGATATCTCACTAGATAATGACATAGCATTTAACAGTTTATTCCTAATTCAAATCAAATGATAGAGATGGGTAGGTGAACCAGGTATATTATTTCCATGAACTCTTGAAATACAGAGTTAATTTTTCATGTTAAGCTACATCTGTAAGCCTATTCCCTTATGATATCATATAGGATCACCTAAGCTTGCATATGTCAATCAAACACAGGTTTCCTGGTTATCAAGAATTAAATATCTACAATATTTCATTGATAAAATATTACAACATTTTAAAGAAAAACAGGAGGATAGTGAGTTTCAGGCCACCCTGTCTCAAAATAAAAAATTTAAAAAGGCTGAAGATGGAGGCTGGGGATGTGGCTCAATGGTAGCGTGCTCGCCTGGCATGCGTGCGGCCAGGTTCGATCCTCAGCACCACATACAAAGACGTTGTGTCCGCCGAAAGCTAAAAAATAAATATTAAAAAAATTCTCTCTCTCTCTCTCTCTCTCTCTCTCTCTCAAAAAAAAAAAAAAAGGCTGGGGATGTAGTGTGGTGATAGAGTGTCCCTGGGTTCACTCCCCAGTACCACAAAAAAATAAAAAGAAATAAAACCCTGCACTACAGCACTATCATTTTAAAATAATGCATTCCATTGCCCTGCAATCATGTCACACCTGTATTATGATGCTCTAAAAATGTACTAAAGAAGGCGGATATTGTTTACAACCCTCCAAACATTCATGATTCCTGTTTTTGTTCAATTCTTTAGATTAAGAATGTAATAATAATATAGGTAGTGACTCTGGAAACATTTTCTGTAAATGCCAACCAAAAGTTAACAGAAGCTCAAATATCATTTGGTTTATCAAATCACTATTCAAAGATATGGAGCTTTAAAAATAGACAATATCTCTATAAAGTTAGAAAAATATACAATATCTCTATAAAGTTAGAAAAATTTATCCTGACACTGTCAAGGAGACACACCCTTTCTTTCTACATATTATTTTATTCCTCTATTTCTATATAGAGGTGTGTGTATATGTGTGTGAGTGTGTGTGTGTGTACATCCATATGCACATTCCATTATATAAATATATAAAAGTTATTATTAGAATTTCACTTTCTGTACAGACCTGTTTCAGAAATTAAAGCTACTCTGCTGAAACCATCTTTGAGAGTGCTGTGTTATTTTATTTTCATAAACATTTTGTGTGTGGAGGCTGCTAGAAAATTTATGGACCGGTTATTTTCTGCCTCAGTACCAATGAAGCACATTGCTATCATGTTCAAAAACTAAAAGATGGCTTCAAGTAATGCTAAAAAGAAAAAAAATCCATCATGAAATGCTATTTGTTTATTCCTATATTAGCACATCATTGTCCAAAGTACTGTCATTTAAATTTTGCTTCTGAAGCCCACTTTAAAGTCTCAGATGGTACAAAACTGATGAAGCACTCAACCTGTAAAAGCATATAAAGAGAGTATTATGCAAATATTGCAATAAAAATCTCATTACTTTTTTAACAATATCTGAAAGTTTGTGTCCATGTAGATAGACCATGTTTAAGAAGAAAAGAAAAACTCGATCATCCAGATCTACTAGTTCATTACAGGCTTTAGCAGTGAAGATAACTTTTTTCTCCCCCACCCTAAGGTAGTTCTATATATGTCACTTCTGTTTATGGTTTTGACTGAAGTTTAACAAAAAGATATGCCAAATCAATTCTATTTAAATACTATCTGGAAAAAATTTCCTGAAGTGTCAATCTGACATTGTTTTACATATGGAAAACAAATGTCATTTCTGGAGAAAACATGAAAACAGAAAAATGAAACCACATTTAATTTTTTAATGTACGTGGAAATGGGAGCAATTCACAATCAAGAACACCACAGTTTCCTCAAACACTTTTTTAGCACTCTAGAATTATGGACTCCAGAATTGATGACAATTCTGACATATTGTCATTAACAGCTAAGTTAAGGAAAGCAAATGTGTTTTCCTCCCTGGTAAAATGAAAGTATTACAAACTATCGAGGAGAAAAAAGAAAAACTGTTGTCAAATCGTACACTGGTGTATTTGTTTGCAAATATCCTAGCAAATTAGCTGGAACAGTCTAATTTCCGTCTCTTCAATGCCTAGAACAAAGACTGATGGAACTAGGCAATCAAGAAGCATTTTTTTATGATGCTGATTAAAACTGAAATAGTCATGAAATGCTGTTTCCTACAAGATGGAATGTATTTCAAGAGTCACACTAAATGTCCATATGCATTAATCAGGTGCCCTTGTTATGGTTTGTGTATGTCCTACAAAGCAGTATTTTCACTGGACAGTTTTTAAGCTCAAATTTATTATTTTTTATCTTTTATCACTGTTTACATAATATTATATGCATGCCCCTTCAGTTCCAACAATCACAAAAACAACCACAATGATGACACACACTCATATTCACACATGTAATGATATACTGGCTGCAAAGAATGAGTTCACTTCTAGTGACATATGAACAATTGAGTATGATTAAAATAATTTAAGGAGCTATATGAAACTAATTTCTAGAAACATTTTTCTCAGATTCATGAAAAATAAGACGAATATTATAGGACCTCAAGTTTTACTTATGCCAATTCTGAGAGAAAATCGCTAACTTTGTCAAGAAATGATGGGTGGCTGGGCAAGGTGGCACATGCCTAATAATCCCAGTAGTTTAGGCAGCTGAGACAGGAGGCTCCTAAGTTCAAAGCCAGACTTAGCAAAAGTGACACTAAGCAACTCAGTGAGACCCTGTCTCTAGATAAAATACAAAATAAGGCTGAGGCCGTGGCTCAGTGGTTGAGAGCCCCTGAGTTCAATCCCCAATACCCACCCACCCCAAAAAAGAAATGATGGGCAAATGATAAATTCACAAAGTGGTTGTTCTGGTTTGAATATGAGGTAACCCTGAAAGTTCGAACGTAGATAATGCAGGAATGTTCAAAGGTGGATTAATACAGTTGATAGAGTAATAATTTGAAATGACTATTGTGCTGCCTGATAACTGTAGAAAGGCAGGTATGGCTAAAGAAAGTAGGCTACCCGGGTGTGTTTTGGGGGTTTATATTTTATCCCTGGTTCCCTATGCATTGCCTGCCTCCCTCCCCCCCCCTCACCTCTCTCTCTCTCTCTCTCTCTCTCTCTCTCTCTCTCTCTCTCTTCCCCCCATACTCCCTCTTTCCCCACAGTCATAATCTGAGCAGCTTTCCTCAGCCTCACCCTTTGCCATGATGTTCCCACTGACCTAGGGCCCAGAGCAATGGAATCAGCCAACCATGGGTTGAGATCTCTGAAACTGTGAACTCCAAATAAACTTTTCCTCCTCTGAATTGATCTTATCAGGTATTTTGGTCACAGCAACAAAAAACTGACTAATATAGTGGTAGAACAAGTAAATATTCCCAAGCCAAAAAAAAAAAAGGAATGAATTTGGACATAAACTTTACACCCTTCATACAAATTAACTCTAAATGGAGGATATGAAGGGTGGGCCTATTGGCTTTATCAATGAAATAACTATATTAAAAATGCTTATCAGATATCACTAGGGAACTCCAAGTTGAAATGAAAATGACATACTACTTATGAAATATCACACTGTAATGTACTTACTACAATGGCCAGAATCTGAAGCATTGGCAACACCAAATCCCATCAAGCACGTAAAGCAACAGAACTCTAATTCATTACTAGAAGAAAGACAAAATGATAAGGCCCCTTTGGAAGATAGTTTGGCAATTTATTACAAAACTAAACATCCTTTTTCTGTATTATCCAGCAATTAAGCTCTTAGTACTTACCCAAAGAAGTTGAAAATTTGTCTCCACACAAAAAACTATCCCTGGATCTTTATAGAGGCTTTAGTCATAATAGCCAAAACTTAGAAGCAATCAAAGTGTCCTTTAGTAGGTTAACTGATGAACTGGAGCACATCCAGAAAACAGAATAATATTCTATGTTAAAAAAAAAAAAGAACTACCATGCCATTTCAAGACTTGGAGAATATCTAAATATACATTACTAAGTGAAAGTAGCCAATCTGAAAAGGCTACACATTGTATAATTTCAACTATATGACAAACTAGAAAAGTCAAAATATGGAGATAATAAAAAGATAAGTGACTGTCAAAGGTTAGTAGAGAGGAAGTGATGAACAAGGGGATAGAGGATTTTTAGGGCAGTGAAACTACTCCATATTATAGTAGTGCATTTTGGCTTCATGTCATTTTACATTTGCCAAACCCATAGAAAATACATCCATAATGAACTCTGATGTAAACTATGGACACTCCTGTACTTTCCACTAGATTTTGCTGTGAACTTAAAATTTCTCTAAGAAACAAAGTCTATTATTTTAAAAGATGATGATAACATGCCCAAGATGAGAAGGCTCTTGACAGTAATATTTTCTTTACTGATTTCACAGAAATTATAGGTATTACACTAAAAATTTAAGTCTTCATATATTCAAACCTCATTAAGACATACCAAATGTTATTATTTCATAAACTAATTTATTGGACTTTAAAACTTTAAATATTGAATATCCAACAGTCAATTTGAATAATTGAATCTAATAATAATAGATAGACATAATAATGGAAATGTGCTTTACTTCCTCTATAGTAAAAATTGAAGTGAAATGAAGCCAGACATAAAAGCAATTTCATCTATATAAGTATAAAGGCAGACAACCTCAGTCTATGCTGTTCAACGTCAGGAGAGGGACTTCCCAGAGAGGGGTGTAATGATGGGAAGGGAACACAGAAGAAGTCTTAAGTTTGGGAGTTTGCTTCAGTGTTCTGGATGCTGGTTGGGTGTGTTCTGAATTAAGACCTGGAGGTTTTCAGCTTATTATGAAAATGCACTGAGCTGTAGACTCAACATGTGCATTTCTGTATGTAAGGTTTACTCCTTATAAAGTAAAAAAAAAAAAAGCCAGTAAGCATGATTCGTTGTTTTATTAAGTATTGATTAAAGCAAAGAGAAAATAGAGATAAAGGTATATAAAATTTCACACAATCCTCAGGTTAACATAAGAATAGACAGGAACATAAAGACGCCAAGAGGGCTTCAAGAAGGTGAAAAGAAAGCTCTTTTGAAATTATTTCCATGAAGGTCAGAATTTCTTGGGGTTACTCATGAACTAATATAAACCACAGGGTCATCTGTATAACCACCACAGCCAGCAAAGAAAAGCATAAGATCTGGGGAAAAGTAGAGCTTCTTCAGTAGGATAAAGATTAAGTTAGAAATTAATGCCTTGTTGAGAGACTTGCACTACAACCCCTTTACCTGCCTATATATACATATATATTCATTTCTATTTGAATGATTTTACAAAACAAACAGAGCTTATGACTTTTAACCAATCTTATCCCGAGAGTTCAGTTTTCATTGCTCTGTGAGTATAGACAGGATCATGCACTGATGCAAGTTTTCTCTGTTGAAGTGGATAAGATCGAAGACCTCCAGTTATAGAGGTCATTCATTTCTGTTCAGTCCATGAATAAATGAGTTTCCAAGGATATTCTGAACATGGGAAGTGTGGTTCACTCTAGGAAATTCCCTGATCTCTCCTTCAAGCAACAGTTTCTACCTCCTTACCTGCCTGGTTACTGAACTCTAGGAAAAATTGAGTAGTATGAGTTTTATGCCTTCTTTTTCCCATATCTCATCTTAAGGTTCTAATAATAAATGAAGAGTTCTGACAGCCACTGCAAGAAAAAAGGGAAAGGGAAAACTAAAATGCCTATGTAGTCTTGAGAACAAATGAATGAAACCTTGAAGAAATAATAAGTTAATATTAGACCACAATAATACTGATGAAGGAGATTTATCACATTCTGAAATCTATGTTGAAAAATTTATGCAAATGGGCGCATATTTGGGAATTGTTTATGTGTGTCTGTTTGAAATTCTGTAAATATATTCAGAGGTTTATGCCTCTCAGGGGCAGGAAAAAAAAGTAATCATTACTATTACCATTTATTGATTATTCACTACATACAGGCATTGTGCTAAGCCCTTAAGGAAGAATTAGCTCATTAAATGCTTATGTAACACTATACAGCAGTTATGATTACTATTGCTTCCCAATGAAGGGAACACACAGGCTTGTAAAATCTAACTGACTGAACCAAAATGTCATGGCCTAAATGGAAGAGTCAGGATTTGCCTTCATGTCTATCTTTCCCAAGCTCATCCCATTGGCTACTTGTCACCGTCTTGGTTACTGAAGGATCACAAAGCAAGTGGATAAATATTGGGAGAAGGAATAAAAGAGGAAAGAAAAAGAAGGTTAAGATATAAAGGATAAAAAGGAAAAGAAGTGAGAAACGGAAGGGAATACAAAATACCAATGGCATAATTTAGACACATAATAAACTTTGATAAATATCTGTTAAATGAACATGTTTGACATATTCATATAAATTCCATAAATATGCACTCATGATTTTTCTACAACAAAATTTGTTAATTGTTCACTTAGCTAGAGACAAAGGTAGTTCAAAAGCAAAGTTATTTGATAGTCATGGTTTTTAAACACATCCAAAAGACTAAGAAAGCAAAGTCCCCAAACTGTAATGATTTAACCACCAGCATTAACATGAATTTTTTCATTCATATCCCTCATTTTCAAACTAACTTTGTGATTAAACCTAATGTAATTATAAGAGTTAATAATCTTAAAGAGAAAAATAATCAAGGCTCCATTTTAATTTTCAGGTAGATTCTTTCTGAAGTGAAATATCACCAGAAAATAATTACCCCTAATAACATGGGAGCTATTCCATTAAATACCTTTCTTCATTTCAAAGAAAGGTATGTAATTTTTTAAGAAAACAGAGGAAATAATGAAAGAATGAGCCCCATTTGGTCTACTCCAGACTCATCACATGCCCATCTCAATGGTAATGCGTTTTTCCATTTGCTTTGAAAGTGGAAAAACATTCACACTCCTGTTCCTATATCCAAGAGGCTGGCACTGCTGGAAAAAACTTGCTGATTGGAGCCATAGCAGAGGCATCCTTTCCAAAGTCTGCCCTGTTTTCACTTCCACTATTGGTCTTTCTATGCGATGCTTTTTAAGTCTGTATCTTTCTTAAGATGTTCAAGTCCTCAATCTCAGACTACCCATGTCATCAAAGACTTACTTCATTGTAGGTCTATTGATGAAATATTCTCCATGTATTGTACAATTTGTCTATCTCTTTTTAAGTACTAAGTATTAATCATCTTAAACTTATAGGAACCCTGAATATATATATATTCCTCCCCCAAGGTTACACACACACACACACACACACACACACACACACACACACACAGAGTACATATACTATTATCACTATTATTTTCATCAGAGATGAGGAAATATAGATTTAGGGAGATTTGTTTCCTTGGCCAAGATCATGATATAGTAAGTAGTAAAACTGCATTCAAACTCTGAATATAAAGCCTGTGTTTCTGATCATTGTGAAAAGTACAAGCCATTACATGCACACTCATTCAGAAATTTTTCCCATCACTTCAGATCCTCTCAGCTCCTTTATCTGTTTCCTCATCCTTTTTTTTTCAGTATAATTGATTTATTCTTTTTAAATACATGACAGCGGAATACATTGTAATTCTTATTTCACATACAGAGCACAGTTTTTCATATCTTTGTATATAAAATATGCTCACACCAATTCATGTCTTATACATGTACTTTTTTTGCAATTTTTATTACACATATATACCACAATTTTTCATATCTCTGTTTGTATATAAAGTATTTTGACACCCAATTCGTGTCTTCATACATGTACTTTGTATAATAATGTCCATCACATTCCACCGTCCTTGCTAAACCCCTGCCCCCTTCCTTTCCCTCCCACCCCTTTGCCCTATCTAGAATTCATCTATTCTTCCCATGCTCCCCCTCCCTACCCGCAATGAGTCAGCTTCCTTATATTAGAGAAAACATTCGACATTTTTTTTGGGGGGGATTAGCTAACTTCACTTAGCATTATCTTCTCCAACACTATCCATTTACCTGCAAATGCCATGATTTTATTCTCTTTTATTACTGAGTAAAATTCCATTGTGATATATGCCACATTATTTTATCCATTCATTCACTGAAGGGTCCTCATCCTTCACTCAAGGCTCACCACAGCATCTCTATTTAGACCCATGGTTCAGCCCTCAGTCCTTAATACTGCAATCATGGCATCCTATCTGTGTCTGGGATTTTCTTATCATTTATTCCTTTGTTTTTAGTATATCATGAAGATCATAAATAATAAGAATAAATGATGGGTAAAAGAAATCCAACCTAATGGGTGAAATTGAGCAATTCCAAAAAAACAACCAGAATATATCCACTGATTTGTTTCAAGCTTTTCTTTAAGGCTGGGAAAATCTTGGCATGTGTCTCTATTTTAAGGAAAGAAATGATAAAATAGTAAACTTCATCCTTCATGACTATGAAAGATATTAGACTTTAATTCCCTTATAGTCTATCACCCTACTCAGTTAGAAAACAGAAGAAGTATAATTCCACTCCTAACTTTCATGATGACTTAATTTATAAGTTCAATACTTTATAACCAACTTGAAGTTCTTAATCAAAAGCTAAAAAACTACCTAATTTCAAACCAGACTGCTTATTTATCTTTATGTATTCAATATTAATATATACTCTGTTAACTTTTCTTAAATTTATATATATTTCTAGGAAATACATGTAAGCTCTTAGCTTTGAAAAATTAATTATATAAAATACCTTCAAATTATCGTTGACTTCCTCCATTTTATTTCAAATGAGGTGATTATCAAAAAAGATATTATTTTTAGGATCTTATAATTTTTAATATTTTTTAAGAGATTCAATCGATAATCACTTCAGCAAGTTTAACTTTGCTTTACCTATGTTTGTTAGATAAAAATTAATTATGAGGAAATTATGCATCATAACCTCAAGCAGTGACATTTCATCAATTTTTCCACATACCGATCTAATTTTCTACTTACCAGAAGTAGATGAAACAAAGGCAGTGTCAATTTCATCAGTGGTATATACACTAAAATAATGAATCAGTAATCACAGTTACAAAGAAAGATCACTTGAGGAAGTTAAGCTATTTCTCAACATCTCTTGGTTTCTGGCAGAGCACTGTGGTAGTACAGAGCCAGCTTTCAAACAGTTCTGAACCCCTTTCTCTGTAATTCACTTATCTCCATTTCCTGTGTACTTTCATTTTCCCATTTCAGATGCTATTCTCTCACCAGGACTGTTGGAGCCCACTCTTAACTTACCATCTCCTGCCTTCAATCTCACTCCCTCCCATCTTTCAATTACTGCCATAGTTATTTTTCTAAAACACTTTCTCAGCACCTACTTAGCACTTCATCATCCTGCTCAAAAAGCCTCCCTGGTTTCTTTTTGCTGGTTGGTTGCATTCAAACAACAGAGCTTGGCAAGACTTCAAATGGGCCCAAGCTTACCTTCCTAGCTCATCTTCCAGCATGCACCCCTCTCCCCTCATCTCTGCAACCTATTATCTTGCATTCTTCCATTATGGAAGCTTTACTTTCTTGTGCTGTGTGTGTTCTTCCCTGTCTTTCAATGATTATTTAAACTGCCTTGTCTGCCAAGAATTTCTTATCCTCATCTCACCCACCTGATGAAATGTTACTTTCCATTTGTAACTCAAATCAGATATCCTTTACTCTCTGTGTTGTATTCTTTATACCTCTTTTATATTGTTTCCTAAATCTCAGCATTCTGTTGTTTGTGAACATCCATGTCTCTATCATATCACTAATCACTTGAATTATTGTTAGTGAAATGTTTCTGTACCTCTCTGTTAAGCTATGAAATTTGACAATTCACAGGTCCACATTTTATTAATCTTTGTGCTCTTGATGCTTAGCTCAGAGCTCTTTCATTAGGTTCCTTATAAGATTCCCAATAAAATGTATGTGGGATAAATGATTCATAAGAGTTAAAAGTGAACATAAACAGGAAAGACAACAATAAATAAATTGATAAACATATACGTTTTTAAAATATGCCTTCACCTTATAAAAATAATCTTTATCATAAAAAGGAATATGTAGACAATTTAGAGCTGGAAGAGAGCTCTAAGCTCAGATTCAATCATTTTATATAATGCTTCTTTTTAAAAGATGAAGCTGAGAGGTTGGGATGGGCTCACACCATAGGAAGAGGGTGGCAGAGCTAGGAAGTCCAGGATCCCAGTACCCAGTCAAAGTGCAGTGCCACAGTACAACATATCATTTGTAGGTTTTAATTAAACACAAAACAAAAATATGTTTGGCTTCCTTGTTTCTTCAATAAGCATCTTAAAATATACCTATTTCAAATAATTTCCTTAGAATATATTCCTAGAATTAAGAAAATAAAGATTTAATACACTATGATCAAATGATCATTGAAAAAAAATCACACTAATGCTTACTCTTACCAAGCATATTTGGAATACCCAGGATATTCACCTTTTAATAATTACAATTTATTATTACTACTATTTTTATACTCAAGTCCCATTTATTATAGTAAGATGCCATAACAAAGAGTTAGCACCACCATATGTATTAGAAACACTGTATTATACCTTTCACATGCCTGCTCACCCTTGGAAACTGGAATTCAACTGATAATTAGCATTAAATACCAGCTATCACCTGTTTTATCATTGATGATTGAATAAGACACCTATTGTTCTCTCTGTTAATTAACATCTAGTGATTAAATTTGAAGGCTGGGTGTCAGGCATCTGTGCTCTTGGCTAACTCCAGGGTAATGAACATGTTTCCCTGTTAGTTGATTGTTTCTTAATCTTTTAAAAATGTTTTTATTAGTGTATTATAGTTATATATAACAGTGGGTTCATTTTGACAATAGTTGTGCAGTCAGGGAATATAATTTGCTCCATTTCTGTCCCCAGTACTTCCTCTTGCACTCTCCTCCTGCTTCCCTCTGCTCCCATTCCTCTCCTCTATTGACTGGCTTTTAAAAATTGTTGCTTTATAAGATATATATAAAGACAGAATGCCCTCTACAATGAAAATTATTATTAAGTCTTTGCAAATTTGATATATGGAAAACTGTTTCTTTGCTGATTAATTGATTTTTCTTTGATTATTCATGAGGCTTAACCTTTTCAAATATTTATTAACATTTATAAGTTTTGACAATTGGTACCTTGGAGATGTCATAATTTATATCAATATATGCATCTGTTTTATATTTGATATAGTAATTATTTGACATGCCTTCAATACATCATCCCTACTTTGTTTTAAAACAATGCTTATGATAATTTTTAATACTCATTTAGCACCTCGATATTTTACTAATTTTAAGCTTATCCATTTAAATCAGATAAACTTTCCTACCTTTTTTCTTTTTGTTTTTTAACTAAACCTAAAATAAACTCCATCTTATGTGAAGAAATTGTCTCTCTCAGTTTCACTGAGTTAAATAATAGAAAAAAATGTCCTTTCTCACTTTTTTCTTTTTTATTTGTTGTTTTTAGATATATATGACATTAGGGTATATTTTTACATATTATACATATATGGGTGCAACCCATTACAATTTTGATCCATTCTTGTGGTTGAACAAAATGTGAAGTTACACTGGTCATATATTCATATCAGAGCATGGGAAAGTTATGTCTGATTCCTTCTACTATCTTTCCTATTCCCCTCCCCTGTCCCTTCCCTTCATTCCCCTTTGTCTAATACAATGAACTTCTGTACTTCCCCTCCCTAGATTTTCTCACTATCTCTTTTTTCTTGGGTCATGGAAACTTGACCACTAAGCCACATCCCTATCCCTATTCTGTATTTTATTTAGAGATAGGGTCTCACTGAGTTGCTTAGTACCTCACTTTTGCTGAGGTTGGCTTTGTATCATGATCCTTCTGAGCCACTGAGAATATAGGAGTACACCACTGGGCCCAGCTTTTCCCACTTACTTCTAAAGCTATAACATGATAAATTCATATGTAGATGCACATGCATGTGTAAAATTATTTAGTGTCATTATATACTTTGGGCTATTTCTGTTGTTGGATGTTGTGTGTGTGTGTGGGGGGGTGTGTACTGGGGATTGAACTCAGGGCCTCATGCATGCAAGGAAAGCACTCTACCAAATAAGCTATACCCCCAACCCTCTGGTTTAATTTTTATGTCTATTCTGGTACTAGTTAAATACTAGATTAATTGTTATAATTATTATAACTTAACATGTTGCTTAAATGTAAATGTTTGGTAGGAATAGTGTTTTCTTCAAATTCATCTTTTTATGCACTTATTCTCATCATTAAAATTTAAAATAATATTTATCTAAAATTCCACAACATACTCCTTTTTAATTTTTTTTAATTGCACTAAGCACAAATACAAATTTACTCAGAAAGGATTAACATTTTTTATATAATTAGCTCTGCATCCATCAACAAGGACTCTCCATTTTTCAAATGTGTTGCACATCTGTCAACAAAGCTGTCTTCATATAGGTCTTTCATATATTTCATTCAATTTGTTGCAAAATACTTTAAATATTTTCTGCAAAGGAAACAGAGCTCAGTTACATATAAGTTAAGTCAATGACTTCTTACTGGTACATAGAAAGTTCTTAATATTTTCATATTAATTTTAATATGGATTGGATTATCTTTCTAAAATAAGTAATTTTTATTTTTAAAAAATTTATTATCCTTAAAGCAGATTATTTGAATATAATAATGATACTAATTTTCCTTTTTAGTGGTAATTTTTGTTATTTTTGTTTCATGCTTTATTATATTGGTTAAAATATATAGAATATTAATAATAGGGTTATAGTTCTAATCCATCTATTTAATAGAAACAGCTATGAGTATATAATTATAGATGCAGTTATACTTTATCATATTAAACTTTTATTCCCTTCCTAGTTTGTTTTGTACTTATAATAGAAATGAGGGTTATATTTTAATCAAATGACTTTAAATCATATTATGAAATGCTAATTATCTTATTTGACCTATTAGCATGGTTGTAGTACATTTCCCAATATGAAGCTATACTATTTCTTTAGATAGCTTAAGTGTATTTTATGCAAATGTATTTCCTTGAGAATCCAACTAAAGTGTTCAGAGGATTCTCAAAATTGTATAACTCAACATTTTGAACTAAGTTTTTAAAATCAAAAAGGTTTCTTAAGAAACAAGAAAAGCAAATGTTGATAAATGCCATCTTTGTACCAGTCCCTGAGGTCTAGAAGATTGAGCATTGAAATGGTGGGACAGTAAGATTTAGGGGCTACCTCACCTCACTTGGTGTCAGGAAATTCAACGCATGTGAGGCTGACCTCACAAACCCACAAAGCTGATCGCTTTCTGGTGTTCTCACAGATATTCTGATTCTTAAAGGGGTTTTCATTAATCTTATGAAGCTCATAGGGCCTCTGACCCTCCTTGCTTCTGGTAGGTAGGTACCAGTCCTCTTAGTTTTCCATCTCTCTGCTCCATCTGTTATAACTTTCCCCATAAATTGCTTAGAGGAACTTCCAAAATAGCCTCTTCATCCTCAAGGCAGGACTCATGACAACCAAATTTGTACTACTTGCTCCTGGACACTGATAATTTGGAGCAGAACTGATACCCAACCAAAGTTTATTAATGAGATTCAAGCTTCCACATAGTTGGAATTGAGAGTTTGAAAAAAGTCCTTAGTGTCAATAGGTGTCCTGAACCAAGAATGGCTAAATTCTAGCAGTGTAGGATGGCTCTGTGTGCCACCAGAGAGCTAAAAGTTGAGACAATCAGTACAAAGAGAACCAGATGGTGCAGAGACACATACAGAAAGATGTTTGAGTTTCTGTCAGGTTTACCTTTCCTAGAACCAGTTCTTTTCTTAGATCCTTTTATATTTTGCTATGGTTTTTCTTGACACGTGCTCATAAATTCTATCAGCATAATTAAGCAAGCTTAAATTGCTTTTTGTTACCTGCAATCAAACAAACCAAATTAATATGCCATTAGGCTTGACTCACTCCTGAGATGAGCTCAACTATAGGTAAAAGGAATGGAGAGATATCTCAGGAATTCTGCCCAACACATTTTCTTTATGATAAATAAGGTTTTCATAGCAACAGAAGAATCTTTGATTCCGTACAAGATGTACAGTATTAATATTTTATTGCCTTGGAGTAAGGAGTTGACATAGTTGCTTAAGTTACTAAAAAAAAAAAATCTGAACTCCTTTTCTTTATGTTTTTCTTTTGATAGGTCTTAGGATTTAAAAAATTTATAGAAATAGCATTTTGTTCAAATAGTAGCAATAAAAGTAATCCTAAAAAGTCAAGTCGTTGTTTTCCTCTGGCTTCCCAAGTAGAGAAGAGAGGTTGAGAAAACTTGTAAGGAAAACGCGAGTGATTCTAAGCCTGTCATGATTCTGAATGTGCTTGCAATACAGATTCAGGAGATGGGAAAGTAAAATTTTCCAGCAATGATAAAAAAACAGTTTGAGTATTAAAAATCAATCAAACCTCCATTGTAGCTTATGTTTTTGTGGCCAAAAGTAACTTAAGTTTTTTAGTTTAGTAATCTGACTAAATATTTCACCTTTAGTAATTTCTGAGAGACAAATTTTGAACTGAAATACTAATGTTTTATCATTATAGTTCTCTTACGCTCTTCACATTGTCAAATACTCTGGAAGAAACATGATTTTTTAAACGGAGTGTCTTGAAACCACTGCTTAAGTAGGCATACCACATCCCTGCTTACAATCTCAGCAAGACTAAATTTTAAACATGATTCCCTTTTACACCAATGGCCTGTGCAGCATTCAGCAGCTTGTACTGCTTTATCTCCTGCTCTTATAGTCTTCCTCGAAACATGACATAGTTTTACTATCTTGACTAGAAGGGACCACAAAAAGCGATATATGTCCATATTAATGTCAAAAAGAAACAGTTTAAAGCCCTCATATTAATGTGAAATAGTTTAACATCATCCACACAGGAATAGCACTTCAGCACAGTCACTATTCAATATTTAACTGGGCACTGCTAAATAATTTCATGCAATGGGTTAAGTTTGTTTTGTTTTGTTTTGTTTTTTTCTTTTGAGAGAACATCATGTAGCTCACTGATCCTGATAGGAACTGGAAGCCACATTGTACAACACTGGAAGTAGCCCTGGGAAGCCCATTGTTTGACAACCGATAACAGTATGCTAAGACCTTTCCAGTGTATAGTATATTTTTTGTATTATGTATGGTAAGCAGCGCTGGGTCTAGCTGAGCACATCTGGGCTCTTCAGGAAATTAAAACTGGTCCTGAGGAATATGTGGTGTGGCCAAAAGCCCCTGCATTTCCAATCTTTAGGAAATAGGCTGGCTGTCCCCCAGATGAGAACAATTGTTGTCACCAACACAACCCACTCCACAATGATCCAGTGAACAATGCAACAGTTGTTTGCTAGATTTCCAAAAACAAATTCCAAACATCTACTTACAGTACAATTCCTGCAAAGAGCAATGATATGTAAGTCTGCGGGACAGAAGTAAGTTCCTTATACAGCTACTGGGACCCTTCAAGGTAACACCAAGTCCAGTGAGTAAAACTGAGAAGTGTATTGGCCAGGGTTACGCCAATCCCTTCAACCCAGCAGCTCTTACTTCAACTGATCAAAATGTCAGGTTTATGAGTAGGAAGTTAATTTTTTTAAAAAAAGAGTATAAGGAAGATGTTCCTCATTTATTCTTCTCAGAGTACGGTTCATCTCACATCAGCAGAGTGCAAAAGAGTTACAAATCTAGATCAAGAAAAGGTCTTCCTCCTCCTTGAAAACACCTTTAATGAAGTAGCTTTGGTTTTCCAAACATTACATTTCTTAGTTTTGATTGTGGGTACAGGTGCAAAATAGCTGAAGAGAAGGTTTTGACTTTTTCTGTATGATTTTGTTAAATAGCATTGCTCACTTGACTGTCAAAACCCCATATGATACTTTTTCTTGTAGAAATAATTTCCAAGAAAATTTATTCTCTTTTGAAAAACAGATAGACTTGTTCTTATCACATAATTTTCATTGCAGGTCCCTTTGTGCTTTGACTGCGTAGGAAGCTCAGAACTAACACAGGCCCTTATTTGGGTTACAATATTCATTTCTTCCTCCTGTATAGTTTTGATGATGGTATATTCCTATTCTCTTTTATTTTTAAACAGGCAAAATATTAATGATGAATGAACATTAATAGATAAACCAATAATGAAATAAAACAATGATGAACATCCTGAAAATTGAGGAAAATCAAGAGAATTATATAGTCCATGATAATTTGCCTGTGTTCAGGCCTCTCTCCCTTTATTATCAGCTATTGGAATACAGGCAAATCTAAAGCCTTGCAAAATAAATCTCTAAGGAGCTCAAAGAAATTCAAGTTCATACAGTAAAATTCAAGTATTTTCCATGACTCTTCTCCATAGTGTACTTAATATTGCATCAGACAGAGTACTGTTGTACTTCAGTAGGTTCCTATTATTTTTCAGATAAAAGCAAACATTAGGAATTGCCTAAAAGACCTCACATGGTCTCATATCACTCTGTCTATGGCTCCACCTTAGACATGAAGCTCCTTAAGATTTCACCTGTTTATAACTTCCTAAATCAGAGAAATTTCCCTCACTATAAATACTAATTCCAGCACCTCTCCCTTTGCAGCATTCATTGTAGGTAATATAATTATAGTTTGGGGGTATTTACTTGACTGGTTATCTAAGTTCACACACACAAAAAAAAACTCTGAATCCCCATGACTCACCAGTAATATATGTTTAGCACCTATCATATTGCTGAGCAAAGCATATGTGCTCAATTAAACATCTTGACTGAATTAATGAAGTGTTATATTTGCTTCTCTGTCCATAGTGGATTGAAAGAAAGCAGATTATGGAAGGAATCATGCCTAAAGGCAAGAACAGCAGCCAAGCTCTGATAATCTAGCAGGGAAAATAAAACCTGTGCAAAGTGGACAGGAGAACTCAGAGATCATTGGTGTCTAGAGGCAAATTCTGTTAATAGCCATTAGACATGCAGACATTCTTTAATAGTCCATAATAGCACAATTATATTATAGTATGGTGTAATAATTGGAGTCATCAAGGAAGGGTTAGGTTTTGATCTATGGTTAAGATAAAAGGGAAATTAGTAATTCACCTTTAAAATGCTTTCATCAGTGCTTCTTGAAAAGATTTCCCTTTCTGAAGGTGAGCCTCACTAATTGAGAAAATTTCCTCATTTGCATTCTACTTCCTACTTCCTAACACTAATGGATAAGTGAAGTGTTCCCAACCTCACATTAGGGTAAATAACTTTACACTGTAACAATCCTCTTGCTCAGTCTGATAACTGCATGAAAATTATTTTCAAACGTTTTCCTTAGTGTTTATATTAACCAAAGAATTAATGCCATGTAATGATTCTCAAATATTTCTGCTAGAAAGGAGAATATTCTGTGTTGAATGGAAACCAAATTCTGCCTTATGTTGCCTGAGAAAAAGCAAAATAAGAAGTTTCCACTTGAGTTCTAAATTGAAGATGACCTTGTGCTGTTTTGAAAAAGGCTGGCAGCAGAGGTCACTGGAGTGCATTGTGATGGACAGTGCCGCGCTGTGCATGGCTTGGAGGCATGTCCATTGTGCGGATTACAGCCAAACTGAAAGAATTAGACAGCTCAGAGCATTCTATCATTTCATTTGAAAATAATGGTCAAAGTCATGGGCAGCAACCATTACAACTCTCATGAAAGAACAGCAGCATTCAATAATTCCATCACTTCAGACAGGGCAGTTTGGCTCTTCTCTACCTAATACTATGAAACCAGGACATTCTATAACAGCTTCTTGTGACAGTCACAGAAGCAAGATTTCTTCTTCTACAGTAGAAAAATCCTATCTACACAGCATTGTATGCAGCTCTTTGCTTCCAACTGACTAAATCATTGAGAGAAACACAAGGAAAGAAAAGAAGTCACAGAAACTCAATACTCTTAAGAATATAAATATAGAGCCACTCCAGATCATCCATTTTCTTCAAGTCAATTTACTGTTTAAAAACCTTAAAATGAGTTTCAAAACAAAACGTCTATAATCTTTTCTCTAATAATGGCACAAACATTTTCAAATAAATCTAATCTGTCGTCAATGGTTTTGAATGAGCCTTCTAAGTTGTTTCTGAAATAGCAATATTTAAGTAGAATATTTTGATTGATAGAGGCTTATTTTTAACTTTTGCTTCTTTCAGAAGCAGATTAATGGTAACATAAAAAAATATGTCAAGATTTAAAAGCAGGTGGAAAAACTCACACTTCTGATTAAAAAGGAGAACTGTTTCTAATCCTGTGCTTTCCACTCTGCCTGAGTATCTTCTATATATAGGGGGGACAAAAACATCCTGTCACTTCTAAAGCATTTAGAGACCACACAAAAAAAGTTGCAACTTACCATTAAAATTTACAGCCCTAATATAACCAAGTAGCTCCTTCCCATCAATGGTGCTCATCCGTGGGCAAAGGCCAATGTATCCAGGACAGAGATCTTTGTGCATATTGTGCAGGGCATAAGCCATGGAATACACTGCATCGATCACAAATTGGACTTTCCCTTCCTGTTCATAAGATGAATCCCGAGCAATTCGCTCTAGTCCTGCAAAACAAAAGGAAAAACCATCACTTGACATTGACAGATTTCAATAAAAGATGGCATTAGCACAAACATTTCCATCTTTGGAGGTACTTAGTATATTTACTGAAATACAAACCATTAGATTTTACTTCTGATTAATTCCACATTATTGAGTTTTGTTTGTTTTGTTTTGTTTCAGTGCTGGAGATCAAATCCAGGGACCTGCACATGCTAAACAAGAACTCTACCATGGGGTTGTATCCCCAGCCTCCCAGCCAGGTGGTTTGTTTTGTTTTATTGGTTTTAGTGCCAGGGATTGAACCCAATGGCCCTTAACTACTGAACCAAATCCCCAGTACTTTTTATTTTGAGACAGGGTTTTCCTAAGTTGCAAAGGCTGACTTTGAACTTTGCAGTCCACCTGCCTCTGCCTCCCAAACCACTGGGATTATATATAGGTGGGCACCACTGCACCCAGCATCCCATTTAGGTTGATAAATTGGGTTTGAATTTGTTTCTTTAGAAAGAGCGGAAATTATTGCATTAGTAACAAAAAGATAAAATATAGAGAAGTATAGTTTCATTATCTGTATTTCCACCTTATTAAATTCCATTATATTGTACATTGTAGTAATTATATAACATTTTGATAGTGACTAGATCTTTTAAGTAAAAGGTAGAGAATGTCATCTCTCTGAGCTCCAAGAGCATCATATTTGATTAGCGGCTAAGTAACTAAGTTCTTGGAGGGGGGTGGCTGGGGTTGTAGCTCAGCACTTGCTTCACGCATGTGAGGCACTGGGTTCAATCCTCAGCATCACATAAAAATAAGTAAAAAAATAAATAAAAATATTATGTCCACCCATAACTAAATTTATTTTTTTAAAAAAGTAAGTTCTTCCCCCTTCAGATCTGTTCTTGTTTTGAATAAGCTGTATTTGGGAGCTTTTTATAACTATTATATGACAATGTATTGTTAAATGACTCCAGTTATCTTTAAAAAAATCATTCAATTTATTTTCTCTTTGATCTCAATTTTCTATTTAAATTTTCTATTAAAAAGATGTAGATCTCTCAAAATGAATGTCAAAGTAATTGTGCCTACGTTTAGGCAAATTTAGGGCTGAGAATTGTCATTGGATAATACTTTTAGGCTGGTCTGGAAGCAGAGATTTTTTTTTTTAAATGGAAGGTAAATTAGAGCTCAACTATGGTTCAATGTTCTTATTTTGAAGATGAGGAAACTGAGACACATGGAGATTATACTTATAGTTCTATGGGTTACATAAAGATTTGTGAAACATCCCCAGGTATCAGACTGAAAACACAATATTTTCACCTTCCCTAGGGGAAAAAACATTAGTGGGCGAGAAGAATTGGGAGGCATTCAAGAAAGAATTACAATAAGACCTAAAGGGTTCACTAAGGGAAAAAAAACAGAGCTTCTTCCACATCCTCCCCAAAACTTATGCATCAGTAACATTTGGAGAAAGAAAAATCAAGTACTCTAAACTTTCCAATGGATGTTAGTTCCTAATCTACAATAAATCCAACAAATATTTGTTATTTTAATAATGCAAAGATCTGCTAAATTTAGAGTTGAATTCAAATGGCTGTTTTAATATTTGGTATTCATATTCTCATAAAACCAGTTACTTTCTTCAGTTATTCATTTTTATTCATCCAGCCAATCATTGGGTATACCCCCCTACCCCACCCATGATGCCCCATCTCAATCAATCACCTTTGACACTCTGTTCCTTTCAGTGCTGCTGACTAGTCTCCACAGTCCATCATAATACTCCTCCCCTTTAACATGGATTTTCTGATTTTTCTCATGTCTCAACTACCCATTCTGCAAGGCTATTTCTAACCTTAGAATCTATTCATTATCAACACTGTCAACTATTCCTATTTCTATGGTCTAGAAATATAAATTGGAATCCAAAATGTTGTTATGAGTCCAAAACAATAGAATCAATTTATGGTAATCAATTTAATTCATTTTGGAAATTAGTTCTTTGGAAGTTTAGTTTTCTACGCCTTTCTTATCACCTAATTGCCAGGCTCACATTTTCAATCACCTATCACATGTCTAGGTAGTCTGATTCTAAGTCACACTCAATGTCCAAACACAGGCAATCATTGTAGGGAACTGCATTATTATTTCCCTGAAACTTCCTATTGAGATTTTTGTAGGTTTGAAGACAAAGATGATCAGTTCACACAAAGTTTCAAAAGGCATGTTCTCTCTTTCAGTTTACCCTAGTTGCATAATCTTAGCTCACATCCATGCAGAAATAGGAATGCTGTTCTGACCCTTTCACCCCTTTCAGCTCTTGCTTAAAATTTTACTCCCACAATTTTAACCTTAAAATAGACTACTCATAAGTAAATATTTAAGAATAGTTACAGATACTAAATAGATCCAGCTATTTTTAATAGACACTTATCTATTACCAACTGCTCTGGTAAATTTCAGGACTGAGCAGTTTCTCAGGACATGGCACTGAAACCTAAACAGTCCTGAAAAAGCCAGGATGGTTACTTATTAAAAAAAAAATTATAAGTACTTGTAAGATAGGTCCCTGAGTCTAGATGGATATCCCTGGGTGTCATTGACATTGCATCACTGAACCCAATGACTAAAAAGGAAGACAGTGAAGCCCAGAGCATTTGTTCCCATGCTAAGTCATCTACATACAGATTCCTGAGTGCCACCACCCTAGATTGGCCACATCAGAACTTCCTGACTTGAGCATGAGGAGAATCTGTCATTTCACACACTGCCACAGACTAGTCTGAGGAATAGCTTTTGGAAACCACTACCCTTCAATATCCTATACTTTAAAATAGCAATATAAATTTACTGTTTAGAGATTACTTTTATTAATTAGAGTATCAAAATAAAAATAATTTTTTTCATGGTATGTGCAACTAGAAGAAAACCTCATCAAACCCCTCCCACTTTTAGAAAAAGACCATGCAGCTGTCCCTCAGTTTCTCTGGGAAATTGGTTCCAGAACCCCAGCAGATACATTGTTCAGGGATGCCCAAGTCCCTCTTATAAAATGGTGTAGTATTTGTAAATACCCATCCTTTATATTGTCTGTAGATTACTTGTGATATCTAATACAATATAAATGCTATATGAACAGTTATACTACAGTATTTGGGGGATAAAGACAAGAAAATCTAACCTGTTTATATTTTATACAGATGAATTTTTAAAAAATATTTTGGGGGCTGGGGATGTGGCTCAAGTGGTAGTGCGCTCGCCTGGCATATGCGGGGCACTGGGTTTGATCCCCAGCACCACATAAATATAAAATAAAGATGTTGTGTCCACCGAAAACTAAAAAATAAATATTAAAAAATTCTCTCTCTCTTTAAAAAAAATATATTTCTGATCCATGGTTAATTCAATCTCCAGATGTAAAACATGTGGATAAGAAAGGTAATGGTATAATTCCCAGTATCTATATATTTCAAAACTTCTATCATGTCCTTAGACACACATGGAAGCCTGGAGCTGGTTTCAAATAGATGCTAGAAAGATATGAATGATCTATAAATTTAAAAAAAATTCTAAGGAAAGGAATAGAAAATGAAGAGATGGGTCAGTGGAGAACATAGGGAAAAGCTTAAGCACAAGGAGGGAAAAAAAAAAAAAAAACACCTGTGCAGGGACTTTTTTAAACAGAGATGTCTAACATTCCAGGTTAAAGCTAATTAGATCACTGCTCTGTCAATCTCTCCACTATACACACACACACACACACACACACTCACTCTCTCTCTCTCTCTCTCTCTCTCTCTCTCTCCTCCTTTGTAAATATTGCTGTTTAATCTAATTTTGCTTTCTTCTGTTGGCTTTAAAGAAAAGGGAGGGTGAAGGATGTCTATGTTTCCATTTCTAAAGAGTGAAGTGTGGACAACAAGCACAGAACTGGCAGAAAACATCTGAGCCAAACTGTTTCAAAGGAAGCAGTGACCTTGAGAACATGAAGGAATTTGGAAATTTCACAACATCCATGGGACACACATCAGAGCTAGAAAAATACAAATATTTTATATTTTTAAATTTTCTGTATCCCCAAAATGTCCTGTATTTAATATATTATAATTTTATTTTAATGCTATTATAATCTCTCTGTTGATCTATAAATATATTCCTTATCATTTAATAATGAAGATAAATTTATATACAACCCTTTCCTGATTAATTGTAATAAAGCACCTTCAACATAATAGACATAATACTCTTCTTCAGCTCTTCTTTAAAAAAAAGTTTCAATTTCATATATAATGGATTTATATGCATTCTTAAATTCCACACCACTTTATTAAAGGGAATTATTTAATTTTCCCTATTCATACCATTTATTTATAAAATCCAACTTGTTTGAGTGAAGATTCACTATATCCAAATTGTGCAGTTTCTAAAGTAAAAATTCAGAAGTCTTTCTAGTGACTGGTATCACATATGAATCCATAGACACCATGAATCATTTTATATAAGCCAATGTAAGCACATGGAAACAAATGGAAATGAGGTAGGACAGAAGACAGGACAGGTAGGAAGCAGGAATGCGGGGCAACACTAGAGTGGCAACAATTTAAATTCTAGATTTAAAGTCCACTTTTGTATGGACTTAAAGTCTCAATTTAAAAGTCACTTTCACATACCTTGACCAGAATGAAAACACCATTAAATCATTTATTAGATCTTATCCACAGGTGCACTAATATATCAAAGAAGAAAAGAAACCCCAGCCCAGTAATGGTCGACATGTCCAGTTACCTATGAAAGGAGAACTAAAAGTACCCTTAGGTGATTTTACACATGTAAGTGTGGCTAACAGGCAGCTGATTCATTCCTCTCCAAAGTCTGTACTCCTTCTGCCTCTCAGATGTGTGCACTTCTTTCTTTCACTTAGTAAATTTAATCTGCACCTCACTTTGACCCATCCTTAAGTTCCTTTCTGAAAGGACATCAAGGAACCTCACTGAGTTGAGGTTCACCGCCATTTGGGGAGAACTCCTCAGGTGTGATAAAGACTGAAAGAGACTTTTTAAATTAAAATAGAAATATAGTATATTTCTCTTCAGATTCATCTAAAGATGAGGTATTTGTTCACTAAACATGAGCCTCATGATAATACTTAAGATTTTACTGCAGCTAGAGGTGGATCTTCACTTCCTATATCTGATTCCCTTATTCATCCAAAAGAGGGGTTTAGGAAGCGGACAGGAACTTATCAACTTAATTTGCTGTAAACTTTCATTATGCCATAGCTTTTAAAGTTAGCATTAATGTATTGCTATAAAGTGCTAAATATTGTCAAAGGCTGTAGGTCAGCCATCCATTTAAAACATCACTGATTGTAAAGTTGTGATGTGTTTTAGTGTATAGCTTAAAATTAACAACATATAGCAAAGCATTTGCACCATGGGAGATGGAGTCAGCCTCATAAATTTTACAGCAAGACTGCTTGATGCTTACATTAATTAAATCTCAAACTTCTCACTCTACTTCATGTTCCCAGGAAATATGGGAAATTCTTATTAGTCCAAGAAATACCACATGTACTTCAGTTTAGGTTTTCCCATGCCATGGTGCATCTTCTTGGCTTTTGTTAGGTCTATATAAAGTCAAACCAGCTCAAGATTGCAAAGCTTTGTATACAGTAAAATGTGAGTGCCTAAGAAGAGCTCAACAGGGGGCTGGGATTGTGGCTCAAGCGGTAGCGTGCTCGCCTGGCATGCGTGCGGCCCAGGTTCGATCCTTAGCACCACATACCAACAAAGATGTTGTGTCTGCCGAGAACTAAAAAATAAAAATATTAAAAATTCTCTCTCTCTCTCTCTCTCTCTCTCTCTCTCTCTCTCTCTCTCTCTCTCTCTCTCTCTCTCCTCTCTCACTCTCTCTTAAAAAAAAAAAAGAAGAGCTCAACAGGAATTTTAAACTCTTTGATGCACACATTATTGTTGCAGAGCTCTGCTTTCTAAGAATTTCCGATTTCTTGGGCTGGTATTCAGTTTTCTAAACTGAAATGTCAGATGGCTGTTTTCATTTTCCTGAAATTAATCATACAAAATTTCCAATATTAATGTGGTGATGGTCTAATAAACAGCAGTCAATTCAGGGCCGAAAGAGGAGGAGGAGGAAGAGGAGAAAGAGGAGGAGGAGGAGGAGAAATAGTCTTGTCAGTTGCTTAATTCACATGAAATCAAACATCTAGTTGATTGCATTGTTTTATTACTGACTCTGTTTGGGGTATAAATAATCTCAGACTCTAAGTTACAACTGTAGGTTAGAAAATATTTTTTCTTTTCTTAACTTCTGACTTTTTCTTGAGTATGGAGCAATTGTTTTAAACAATTACATCATTTTCTTGGAGTTGCTGTGGGGACAATGGTAAGTGGAAGAAGAAAATTTGTGAAATTTACATGAATAAATACATTAATATGTAGGACTGGATTTAAAAGCCATTCTGAATTCTGCAAGAGTTCCATGACTAACTAGTGATAACCAAGAATAAGGCTTTCATGCTTCATCTGTGCTTTCCCAATACTGCACATATATGTTGTAATTGCACAGCACAGTGACACTTAAATCAGTGAGAATCTTGCCAAAAAACTGTACTGTGAACTAAAGAGTAATTGCCATCAAGTAAGCAAACATAGCTCATTTTTACTGAATGCAATCTGATTTAAGTTCAAAGATATAATAAATGGATCTTGGGGAAGGAACTTGAGCAGCATGCTCAATTACACAGGAATGTCTCCTGAGCACCAGGCTACCCACATAAATATGTACCCCACACACTGCAGGGGCATGAAATCATGGACCCTGAGATAAAGAAGAAAGATAAATTGATGGAAGCAGCTGGCCCTGACAGAGGACTGAACTGACAGTAGACCAGTTGGGGTCCTGTTGGATCCCCACTGGACAACTTGAAACATGTGTAGCACCAGACACATTCCTGAACCTTACTCTACCCGGTTTCACCTGGGAACATAGCCTACCCAGGCCTCCATGATGGGGTTCTCCCTCTATCAGCCTTGTCCACTGGTGCCAACCACCTATCTGTGCCACCAAAAGGTTCTTAACTTTAGCATGAGGTCTCCAAACCACACGACCTCAATCAGCTGTCCACTCTGTGACTCTTCACTCTGGTTCAGATGCTTCCTTCCCAGCTTTCAAGTCTCAAGTCACCAATTTTGTTTTTCAGTTTAACAACTTAGATTAGATCATGGAGTGTCTCTAAATGCCAGGCACAAATATTGAATACTATTCACTTGAAACAGAGAGCCATCGTCAACACCTAAGATTATTGCTGAGAATGAACTGCAAAGTGAATTGAAGTAAGCATAAGTTGAAGGTAGAGATGCAAATTAGGCAGACCACATAAAAAATGGAAATAGGATGAGATAGCAGAAATTAAAAGTACAGGAGTAAGAGAAAACATATTTCAGATATACATGTTTGTTAATATTTAAAGAGTATACCAGCACAAGTATCAAAAGTATAAAAGTATAAAAATAATGTAAGCTTTTACAGAAATGCTAATAAATGTATTTCAATACAATGTATTTTAGTACATTGCAAAAAAAATTTGAGCAATTTTCCAAACTACAAAAAAAATTCATCTTGCTTGTGAATTTTGGCCATACATTTGTGATAAAATCGGCATAACAGGGCTGAAATTCACAAGCAAGATGATTGGGTATTTATGATGAAAGACAAAGATAATAAAGTTTATAAATTCATACTTACAAAATGATAATAGTGTATTTTAGCCTTGGAGGTATGTGTGTTTATGTCTCTAAAGAATTTCTCTATGAAAATAACAAGTTCAAAGGAGAATTCCACACCTATAGTTTTGCTTCTTGGATTCTATGTAGGCTTTGTCAAGGACCTGTAGAGACAGGTGTTTTGGGCTAATGAATTCATTTGAGCCTCTGCCTTACCTATTTACAAAGGGCAGAGGAAATTGGAAGGTAAGGGTCCTTTGCTGAAAATCACCTGCTCTCTACCTTCTTCTGTAATTTAAATGCAGTAGCAAGAACTAAAGGCTCTCAACTGCTTGAGGACACATCAGGCAACACTTGTAAATCAACCACTGAAGAGCTCTAGATCAGCTCACAATAATTTCTCTCCTTTGTGCCTGGCAGGAAGTGGAAAGTGCTTTAGGCAGGTGCCAGGTGTCCCCTTCAGGTGTTAAAATATCCATAAAATGCCCTAGGGTTTCTAAAACACTGAGAAACCTAAAGTAAGTGGCAAATAAGATTAAGAGCTTATCTTCAGGCAAAACAACCAGTTTAAAAGAAAGACTTTACAGGAGAGCAAGTTATTTCACAGATAGATCTCTAAGTCCCTAAAGAAAGAAAAGGCTGTTTGATTAAATCCGGTCATTTGCATTTTTCTACATAATCATCTTAGATGGTGCATATAAGAGACAAAGTATGATTCAAACAATGAATAAAACTATTGCGGATGGTGAAGTTTCTCTCTTTAAAGCATATTAAAGACATCCCTCTTGAGTTAGTCAGTTTTGAATCACTGTGACCAAAATACCTGACAAGGACAACTTAGAGGAGGGAAAGTTTATTTGGGGCTCAGAGTTTCAGTAGTCTCAGTCCATATACAGCACATGCCATTGCTCCGGGCCCAAGGTGAGGCAGCTCATCATGCCAGAAGGGCATGGCAGAGGAAAGCCCAGTGACCAGTAAGCAGAGGGAGAGGGAAAGAGAGCAGGAAGGGGCAACAGGAAAGACAAGACCCCCCTCAGGGGATGCCCTCAGTAACCCACCTCCTCAGGCCATGCTCCATCCACCTACAGCTACCACCCAGTTAGTCCATTCAAACTAGATGGATACATGAGATTTCAGCTCTCACAGTAATCGTTTCACCTCTGAACATTCCTACATTAACACAGGAGCTTTTGAGGGACAGCTCATATCTGTATCATAACACCCTTCTACAGATGAATTCAAATTTTCCTATCAGAATCTCCTGTCAGATGAGACTCCTAATGTTTCCCTATCCAATATGTTACAGACCCTATGGCTTGGCTTAGGATTTGCCTTTCAAAAATAAATCTCTTTTTTCCTAATTATAAAAGTAACACATGGTTTGACTAGAAAATAAAATTTTATAAAAAAGAAAGTAAAGAACATGCATTAGCTCCCATCTTAGCCACCACATGCACATCGCTCTGGTGCCTTCCTACATTTCTTTCTCTGCCTCTTTAAACATTGTGATACGCTCTTTTTTAAATGTTGTATTCACTTCACTGATGGTAAGAACTTACCTATATTTTCCTGTAGGAAAACTATAATTTTTAATATTGTCTTTAATCTTTAAGATGCTCATATAACCTTTAGTTATTTAATGGACGTAGATCTTTTCATTTAATTCTTTCTTGATTCTTGGGGCAGGGAAGAGGTCCCAAATATTTTTCCAAATAGTAAGCTAATTCTCCCAGGACTATTTGTTGAATGTATACTTTGTCCCATTAATGTATGTAAAGTCACTTTTAATACATATCAAACTCTTATAAATTCTGGGATATATATCTGGAGTCCCTGCTCTACCCATTTGTCTCTTGGTATGTCAACACTGTGATTTTATGATGTTAGATCACATCATTGGTTCATTAGTTCTATCATACTCTTATTTTAAAATATTTCTGGACAAGTCTTACTACTTCAAGAAATTGTATCTTTCATTAGGATTGTATCCATTTATAAAATTAATTGAAGGAGATTTGACAAACTTACAGTATTGAATTCCCATTTGAGAACATGAATTATCTGCTGAATATATTCAAATCTTTTTGGAATCCTCAGTAACAATATATCACCCACATTATTTGTTTTTAAGTTAATGTCTTGATATTTCATATTTTGTATCTCTACAAAAGAAGAATATTTGATTTGATTTGTAATTGGTTATTCTTGGCATAATTCATAAATTTTGATTCACTTTTAATGCTCAAAACTTTATTCTCCTATTCTTTAAATTCCATGCCTCCCAGAAGGCACAGATTAGGTTGTGTTTCTTCTATATAACAAAGGAAAAATGCAAAAGAGTAAGGGTTCCAGAATGAGACTGATCAAGATTCCCTGCTTTGGAATCTTATATTCTTCACTCATAAAATGAGAATTTCTACCATTTGTGTGTGTGATGGTTGTGAGAATTAAATGAGATAATATAGGATATCCAGGGCATTATGTAGTAAATAGTAACCAATATAAAGTGTTATATTTAACTTCTATAATGTGCAACATTTTTTCAACCACACAATTGTAAAAAATTGCAACAGAAAGTGAAACCAGGTATTCAGATTTGTATATTCATTCAATAAAGACGAAAAAAAGGTAATTTAGTTTAGTGATTAGGAACACCCACACTGTATCCCATCTTCCTGGGTTCAGATCTTAGCTTCACCATTTATTAGTTATGGGTCTTTGAGTAAGTCCCTTAACCTGCTATGTTTCAGTTTGATTAACTGTAAAATGGGGATAATAGTGGTATCTCCCCCATAGGGTGGCTGTCATAATGAATGAGTCAATGTATATGACAGTCTAAAGAAGATGTGAAAAGCTACAGACACTACATAAGAGGATGCCATTTTTCTTATAATCATCTTACTATCATCACTCATTAAGCTTTGTGATATACTAAGTACCGAGTGGGATACAATAGTAAACAAAAACTGATCTGTCCCTTGGGTCATAGAGTGACACCAGAGCTAAGATCTGGAGGATAAATGGGAGTGAATTAAGTAAGCAAGGTACATAGAAAGAGTACTAAAGCAGGTGACAGCAATGGCAAAAGCCCAGTAATGGGGACCAGAAAAGCACAAAGGGTCAAAACAAGGCCAAGGAGGCTAGACTGAGGCAGCAGGCTCTCTCAGAGGAGGGCCAAGAGGAGGCCAGACAGAGACCCTGCCAGATACACAATTTATCTTCTTCCTAAGAACAATGGAAGCCATAGAAAGGTGGCATAACCTGATTCCCTATTCAGAAATAGCACTAGGTCTGGAGACCAAGTAAGAAGGAGGAAAGCATAGATGGGAAGGTCATTCGGGAGGTAATTTCATAGGTTGGACAGGAGTGTACAGTGGCATGGGCTCAGGTGGTGATGAAGAAGGAGAAACATGAAAGCACTTGAGACTATTAGAAGACAAAATTAACAGGATTTGGATATGGGAGCTGAAGCAAAGAGTGGTGCTAAAAGTGACTTCTAGGTTCCTGGTTTCTATATTTGCATCGGTCCTGATGCTGTTCAGTGAGCTAGGCAAGACTGTCTACACCAGAAACGTGGTGTCCCAGTAAGAACTTCACACTGGCCTAATGGGCAATCAACACAGTGTGTCTCTTCCTATTGAGACAGGTCAATGAACTTCTACTAGCCTTCTCTTCCTAAAACTCTGGGTGTGCTCTTGACACTATGAGACTACTCTGTCTGACTTGTAGCATTTGTATGTTCAGATTTAAGGATCCAACATTGGGTTGTCCTTAGTCAATTATTAACAAACTTCTTGGATATAGGGTATGGTGCAGGAACTGGGGAAGGAGGTGGCATAAGAGTTGTTTCCATGACAGACATGGTTCCATGGCTGACTTCAGGGTGGGGAGGCAGCTCAGGGATACAGCACTTGCCTACCATGCATGAGGCCCTGAGTCCAATCCCCAATGACACACACACACACACACACACACACACACACACACAGAGAGAGAGAGAGAGAGAAACAAAACAAAACTGACTTCAATCATCTCATTTGCACATTCCTAGTATCAGTCTCTTACTAAATATGATAGTCTGCCTTTAATATAAGCAGAAAAATATAACTCTTCTCCTCTCCTCTCTGATTCTACCTTCTGATTCCTCTACACTGTTGTTGGTTTTCAAATGTTGTCAACAATGAAGGAATATCACTGCAGAAGACATGTTACCAGACCCTAGAACTGGTAATTCATAAAATAGGAATGCCCATAAAAAATGACTTAGAAAACCATCCCCATCTGCTTTCTCTATACTTCGTGACATACCCTATGAGTGTTTCTTGAAATCATTGTATAATACATTTTCAAAATTAAGTGAAATCAAGCACATCACAAATAGTAACAGGAAGCAAGGTTTCTGTATTGAGATAGGTGTTCTGTGTTGTCATACATCATAAATTATTAATCTAGAAGGTAGTTTTAAAACATTTGAAACTCACTAACTGGTTTTAATTCTCTTATTTTACAAATGCTGAAACTTGGACCAAGAGACTAAGTGAGTTTCCCAGTTCCAGCAGATCATGGCAGAGCCAGAAAAGGACCCCCGAGTTACTTAATACCATGACTTTCCCTTTATGACATGGTGTTTCTTTTTGGCCACACTTTCTTTCTTGTTTTAATTACATTACATCAATGATAAGTAAAATTCAAAGGAGTCTCTAAATGAGATTTCCCATGAGGAATTAAAAACCTTGAAGGAATAAGTGAATTATGGAGAGATGAATAACAGGAAGGTATAAGTTATGTGAAAGTTGTCTCAATCCAATGGGAAACTGTATCAGGGAAAACCAACAGCAGAGAACCATGTTTTTTGGTTGACATGGCAAAAATCAAAGAATTTTGTAATAAATACTTAAATTTTAAAAGAACATAGACTAAAAATAGATTAACTATAAGATGCATATACTTTAAATAAAAATTTGATAGTATCTGTGTGTAGTACTGGAGCACTCAGATGAAACAGGAAAACAACTGTTGAACGTAGAGCACAGTCAAATCCTCTGGATGACTGACTAGGTCTTTCACTTTTCTTCCCAATTTTAGGGGTCACTGCACAGGCATAGGTATAATGCCAGCGCCTGATTAAAGCGGGTCGCAATCTGTCTGGGAGAGTTTCAGTGCCATCCTTCACAGGGACAGGGACCAGACAAGATGACCTTTCTTGTTGCCTTCCAATTAATCCAGGTGCCCTCTGCTTCTATCAGACATCTTCAGGGAGGATGCAAACTGAACCCTCACTCCAACTCCTCAACAGGGATCAGTCAACGCAGAGGCTGCAGACTGTTTAGTGGATAAGCAGGATTCATCTTGCAGTTATAATTTTTTGATTTATAGCTTGTTTCTAAGTATTAGTTCCCTAATAATCTAAACCCCATGGAGGACAGGGGCTGGATCTAACTCCTCTGAGCTCTTGCTGGTCCTGGTACAGCACCCTAATACATCTTAGACTAATGTCAATGTTTGTAAACTGACCTGAACTGAGTTTCTTGATAAAGAAGTATATATAAATAAGATAGTCCTAATTATCTTTCCATAGGCTCTTGTTCACTTCCAATATTCTATGAACTACCATGCTAGGAAGCTATTATAAGACATATTAAAGTACAACTATAAAACATTGGTCAAAGAAGATAAATCTATACCTTCTATTTTTATGTTCATAAAAGGTAGTCAGAAGGAGTATTTATTTTTGTTTGTTCTTTTGCGGGGGGTAGGGGGGTGGCGGGTGTTCCTCTTCAAATGGACTAGCAGGACAATTTCCATAATAGAAGAAATAGATCATCTAAGACTAACCGCCTTAGACAGTGTTGAAACAACAGATCCAAGATGAGGTGAGTGCTCACATGACAGCTCATTGCAAACGCTCATAAATCAGCAACCTGTGGTTGTATTTCAACACTTTCCAAATAATCAATAAAACATCAGTATTCATTAAGCAGAATACATACATAGCATTACCTGTGATCACAAAGTGAGGCTTTTGACTAAAAACTAACAATGAAAATGGAGTGAATTAATTTGATGAGTCTTTCCTAACTAATATAAAATGTGATATTCTTCCACAGTACATATGAACTAAATTACAGCCCTTGGTTTACCTCTAGGTTCCATAAGGACCTAGAAAACATTCCAAAACAGAAGTAGAATTCTGGCCCAGAAAAATATGAATGAACAACCCATAATCTATTCTAACAACAAACTCTGGTTTCACTTTGAGAGATGGAACAAGACCTATGAGACTCTCTCATTATTACCCTTATATGCAAATATGGAGAAAAAAATTGAAAATATTTTCATCTTTTAACTTTCATCACATGCTTTGAAAATCAAAACATATTTTGTGAGAAAAATTATAAATAGAAATTTGATAAATTTAGAATTAATGTGAAAATCATAGCCCTAGATACACTTTAAATTTATTTCTAACAAATCTGTTTTCCTCAGTGATTCATTTTTGATACTGAAATTATGTTACTGGCACCAAGGACTAGATAGAAAATAGAGAAGGCTTGATAAAATTACATTTAGATATTAAGGTTCAAGGGTATAAATGTTCAGAAATAGCCTTCTTCTTAGAAGCTGAAAGAAGACCTAAGATTTATAGGAATCTGCATAAGCCACCCACCATACTAGACACGTTGGAAATGTTGTTGCATAACTTGAAATAAGTCTGGGAGGCAAGATTTATTATTCCCATTTTTGTATAAGAAAACAGTCTCAGAAAAAAACAACCTGCCCGTTACCACAGACTTAGAAGATACACAGTCAAGTGTCCATATTGTGTGTAGCTCTACTTCAATTGTTCTTTTTTTTTCTTATTACAACTAATGTCTATATAAAGAATAAGCCTACAGATAATGTTCTGAATAGACACATCTCATTTAACACCAGTCCTTTAAGCATTTGCCTTTAACATTCTATTATAGTCTTGTGTATTCAGAGTTCCATATAAAGTGGTATTTTGTTTTAAATTTGTGAGTTTTCCAATAGTCAAATGCTTTTAGGAATGAGACATCCTCAGGTATTGGAAACATCTGGTAAACCACTCACTGCTTCAGAGCCAGGCTTCTTAGAAGACCATTTGTGACCCTACTACATCATTGCAGTACACATCCTGACTCCTGCAACCTGACTTGAGCCCATGGCTACCTGGGTGGAGATCATTGGTTGTACCTTAATACCAATCCACCACTTCTTACAATGCATTAGGACACCATATAGCAGGTCTTTAGCAGGACACAGTGCTGACCAGATCAAGGACTTCATTTTCCAGCCTCCTTTGCAGCTAATTTTAGCTGCCAATAGGACATAGGCCAATGTATAATGTGGCAAATTTTATGAGCCTTTCTTGAAAGACACAGTTATATAGCATTTGCCTCTTTATCCTTTTTCATCCTTTCCTCCATTCCGCCACCTAAAATCCTGATGTGATCACTAGAAACTCACCTGATGTCTAGAACCAAGAGCAATTAGCACTGGACCCTAGAGATGGCAAAGCAATGAACTAGAAGGAGCTGTGGTCCCTGAGGCCTGTGTAAGGCAGAACCACCCCGTCATTCCTGGACAGCTTCCTCTGAATTGTACCAGACAAAAAAATTAAGTTCTATCTTGTTGAAACAGGTGTCATTTCCACTCTCTGTTACCTATAGCTGGGCATAACCCTAAATGATGTAAAGCCAAGCACTTTCTTCATTTAAGCCCAAGGACAGTGACATGTTCATCCCCACATTTTGACTTTTAATTCTACTAGTCTTTTGAGGTTGCCTAGTACAGTAGGAAAAACTTTAAATTTATCATAAAAATTCCTCTGATATCTCTGTTATGTCTGACAAATAATGTAACCTCTCATAGTTTCAGTGTCATCTGTGAATGAGGAGATAATGACCCCCTACTTCAAAATGCAAAAACTATGATTTCTAAAGTATTCTTGACCTATTTTCATAAAAGTCATTTAAGACATTTAACTTTAAATGCCTTTTAACCTGAGTACCTCTATAATTTTGCCTCCTCACTGAATCAATGAACATTCTGAGTGCCTTCAAATAAACCAATTACTGTTCAACTGATGAATGAATAAAGAAAATGTGGTGCACATACACACTCGAATACTATTCAGCCTTAAAAAGAATATAAGATCATGTCATTTGAGGCAACATGGATGGAACTGGAGATCATTACATTAAGCGAAATAAGCCAGGCACAGAAAGACAAGTACGACATGATCTTACTTATATTTGGAATCTAAAAACATTAATCTTATAGAAATTGAGAATCAAATGCTGATTACCAGAATCCAGGGAGAGGAGGAGGGAGGGAGGGACAGGAAGTATTGATTTATGGTACTGAGTTACAGTTAGATGGGAACCAGAAGTTTTGGGGTGCTATTGCACAGTAGAGTGTCTATAGATTACAAAAATGTACTATATAAAGCAAGAAGCTAGAAGAAAGTGTTTTGAAATGTTTCATCATAATGAAATAGTAAATGTTTGAGGACATAAATATGCTTAATTTGATTTAAACATTTCACAATGTTACTTGAATTGAAACATGATACCCCATTAAGATGTACTATCTTTATATTTTTGTATATGTTAATAAATAAATATATAAGGAAGAAAGAAAATGCAAACCTTTAAAGACACCCTCCCTTTTGTTTGTTTTTTTCAAAAGTTATCTTTGCATCCTATTTAATTCAAAGCAATGCCTTTAAAGGTCCGCAAGGACAGGTTATTTTAATTTATTTCATCTCCAGTGCACACAGTAACATCTCACCAAATGTTAGTGCCCCCTCTCCAAACCTCCATGTTAATAATTCCAGTGGCAAAGGGTCCTTCCCATTGCTACATAATGGAAAGCGACAGATAGAGTTAGGTCTTACCTTTATAGGCCACCTCATGGCAACCTTTTGTCTTTTATTTTCCAACTATAATCCTAAAGCGTCAAGTAGTTATTCTATTTCACACTCTTATAATCTCATAATAAATACAGTAAATAAATAAATAAGACTCAAAGTTCTCCAAAGTGGTTATAGTGGGCATGTGTGGAATTTCAGTCGATTTGTTGGATGTGATACCCTAATTTAGAAGTAGATCAGATGAGTTGACAAAGGTTTCTGAACTGTGTGACTATTTTCCACTCTTTTCTCAATTAACTTCATATGGTAATTTTCAGTGCCATATTTTTTTTCAATTTGTAAATGTTACTTTTTGACACAATATTGGCTCTTCCCTGACCCCGTATTTAGTACATGTCTCACCCAGAGGAAACAAAGTTGGTCACCAGTGCCTCTTGCTTTTGCAATTCTAGCTCATTTTTCTCTTCTGAAGAATCATCATTCAGATACTCTCATTCTTGCCCAACAAGTGTCCCACACCAGCAAAGCAAACTGCTTCACATAGAAGTTTTAATGATAGATGCTGCCCCAGGGTACCAACCAGAAAGTATTCTGTTAACACTTATTCACTTCTAGACTCTACACCATCAGGTCCAGAAGTTGTACATATATAGGAAAGAACAACCAAAAATATATGGGCATGTAATTTAACTATGCTGAAGATGACCCTCTTCCCAGATTGCTAGGAGTCAACAGGAAGAGGAAAGAAAATGATTGTACAGTGTTCTCTTAATAATTGGATACCAGTCATTTTAAGTTAAGTGAGCACATTTAACTTTTAAGCAATTTGTTATGTTCTACTCTGCTAATGGAAAGTATCTTTCTTCAAAAATAAAATTTTACATGAAAAAAATATTATGAAATGAATTACTTTTCCCTCCCAAACTAAGAAAAAATGTCCCCCAAGATTCCTCTATTCACATTGCACTTATAAAATACTTACAAAATAATAGTTGCTATTCTGGCTGAGAAATTTATTAATTAAATTGGTATTTATTAAGGTTTTGCTCCATTTTAACTTCTTTATAAGCTTTCTTGTTTTGACTTACTGTAACATCAACTTACATGCCTCAATTTAATATAAACCTTTATTTCTATTTTTGGATACTTGATTTTTTTACATATATATATGTGTGTGTATGTGTGTGTGTATAATATATATATCACTGTGTCTCAATTATACAACTTGTGCAACTAAGGAAAATTCCACTGGAATTCAATTTTTAGTTAATTTCATTAGTATTCAGAGAAATTTCTAAAATTTTTTGTTTGTGATCAGTTTTATTCTCTTAGACAAAGGATATCACCTGAAAAAAATTAAACATACCACAAATACCTAATGACAAGGGAAATCCCTCCACCTAATTCTTTCTATCTGAAAGTATCAGCCTTGAAAATGGACTTGCTTCTTACTTTCTGCCATGAAACTTCAGTCAAATCCAACAAAAACAGCAAGTTGCCTGAACATTGTAACATTTAAAAAATCTCCTTCAGCCAGGCACAGTGGCATACACCTCAAATCCTAGTGGCTCAGGAGGATGAGGCAAGAGGATCACAAATTCAAAACCAGCTTCAGCAAAAACTGAAGTGCTAAGTAACTCAGCGAAATCTTGTCTCTAAATAAATACAAAATAGGGCTGGGAATATGATCAGTGGTCGAGTGTCCCTGAGTTCAATTCCAAGTAACAACAACAACAACAACAACAACAACAACAACAACAAACCTCTTTTTCAAATATCCTTTGCATTTATTTTACTTATTCTCCACCATCTTCTTAGTATTTACCTTATTTTAGTCTCATTTGATTAGCTCTTATGTCCTAGAATGTAGACAGAATTCATTCCCCCCCCCACCTATTACAATGATCAAAAAAGTACTATTATATTAAAAGACATAGAAAATCAATTATCTTTTACCCTACCAAGGGCTTTACCATAACTCTGCAGGTAAACATATAATTACTAGCATACCAAGAAAGCATTTGGACTCACCTGACATATACTGTAGTAGACTATCCACAGATTATGCCTTTGAGAAGGCAATCAGTTTGGTTAGGTCAATTTTTAAAGCATCAATTGAGAGAGAGGAAAAAAAAACACTCTGTAGCTTTGTTTTGTAAGCAACCTAAGCAATGTAAATGCAGCCTTAGTGAAAGACAAGCTATTTCTTCACACAGAAATAGATTTTTCCTATTGTCCAGAATATATGTGAAACTCGTAATATATGGCATTCTAACTTTGAAACAGAGTTTTTCTGAGCTATCTACATATTATCAGGTAAGAGAGAAAAGTAGAACAAAGAGCAAACAGATTACGAATGACTACAGATGGAGAAACCAAACATTTTGTTTCAAGTATATGTGTCATGTCTCTACAATATGATTTATAGCATGTAGTAGGATAATTGCTATAAACATCTTACATATATTACACTTATTTTGCATTTCTTCCTTGCCAGAAGCCATACTGAAATCTAAAATAGCCTAATAATATTCAAAAGACCAAAAAAAAAAATCACAATGATACACAAAAACAGTATAATTACTATTCAGTGGGGAGAACAACAGAGGGATTTTCTCCAGCTGTAATCAGTTTATAATTATGGCCCTGCAAACAAGGCAACACATAAAGAAACAGCAAGAAACTCCTAGTCAGCTTCAATGTTATAAATTTATGGCAGCTTCGAGCTTTTTATCTTCACGGCCCTGACAGATGATGGAAACTCTGTAGTTCTTAGGCGGCTGCTCTCTTCATCAGGACCAACATCCAGTTGTACAGGTTAATGTTCCACAGAAGTTAATTTATTTTTAAAAAATGTTGAAAACCCATAGAGCATGACAAATAACACAGGTTTAAAATATAAATAACTAAAACTGAGCATCAGGAGAAAGTAGTTCCTTATTTGTTGGTGACAAATAACAAGCTTGAAGAAATATGAAAAATGCTCTCCCTAAAATAGATGGATATTATCCAATATCATGACTTGTTAAAATTATGTCATTCTAGTGGAACAGGAACTACAGGTCGCCTCTGCTATGCCAGCCAGTTACTTCTTCTACCCTGTGACTTTGGAGACCAAGTTTGCTATGTGGGTTACATCATATAGATCAGATCAATATCTCTGCAAAAGGAAGAAGATGAAGTGATTCAAAGACTTGAATCACTAAACTGCTTCCCAGCTGGCACTTTGTAATAGGAAATCCAAATATTTTATTTGTTTAATTCCAAAACTGGTCTGTATGAGAACAACATTGAAAGTCATTATAATGATAGACTACATTTTTAAAAAAGCAAACAAAAATGGATATTATTAGCATGATAAGTATATATTAAGACCTCTTACTTAAGATATATTCTTAAGTGGATGTATTCTATTTCCTAAGGAGAAATATCCTTATGAAGTGACATAAACATAAATGATATGTTTATGATAGACAACACAACCATTCACACCAAAAATTTAAATTGTATGTTGGAAATACAGTTTTGCATTAGTAATTATTCATATTGCTGTATTAGCCATTGTTTTAAACTATTATATTAGCATTTTATTTAAAAGTTTACTGTTTCCTTAAGGACTAAGTCCTAGAGGTAAATAGCTACTTTCATATGGCTGTGCTAAAAGAGTCAGAGAAGAGGTATTTGCCAAATCCAAGACCATCCTTGGACTCAGGACTGCACTAATGGTGGCAGGAACATATGGTGAGAACAGACTAGATTCCAAACAAGTGAAGGTGAATGAGAAAGAGCAGCAGCAAGGTCCCATAAAGTGTGTATACAGACACCAATGCCTGGTGGCTCAGTTGGTGAGAATCTGGGGCTTGGAGTAGAATAACTTGCTATGAATGTCAGGGGGTGCCCGCTGCTTTGCTAGACTGCAATTGTGTCAGATGCCTTTCCTGTGAGGGAGGAAATGTGAGATTCTCATTAACTCATTAACTCTGAGGCCTCTAGGGTGCGATTTGATAAACAACAGTGCTGGACTTCTATGTGGAATCTAAGCATCTGTTGAAATGAACCATTCATGCTAAAGTGCTCATCTTACTAATATACACTGTTACCCACCTGAACAATGTGAAACAATGACTTCTACATCTGATATATGCAGTTAGTGCACTAAATGGACAGAAAGCAAGAAAAAGACCTATTCAGATATGGCACATGGTTCTTCAGAATATTACATGACTACATTTTTACTTAAAAAAAAAAACAATAACCTTACATGAAGATGGCATGCTTAGAAAATTAAACATCTTGGCTTGCCACCACCTTTCTTTGCCCACATGTACTTTATGACTTCTTTCAGAGTTACTATTATCTTTCTACCTTCCGCACTGTATTCAGTCCTGAAATGCAAAGCATTGTCTGTATTGTTTCACACGAGGCAGCTTTCCCAGATCGGTTTTTTTGAAGTCCTGGAAGGTTGCCAACTTGAGGTGGTGACTCACCCTTTGAGCTCTGCATACATTCAGGCACAGAAGCAGCAGAGCTCTCCTTTCTCCTTGCTCAGGAGTTCAGAGTGGTAATACAGCACACAGGCCTGGGCTCAACAGCACAAGCCTTTAATGATCTTCCCAAGTGTTTTGCCCACGATTATAATTTGTCTCCATCAAGTGAAAAATCGTCTTTGGGGCACAGCTTGTGGGTAAAAGAATGATAGGGTTGGTTAACTGAATTCCATGGAAATAAAAATGCAACTCTAAAACAGATAAGCATCTGTTTTAATCAGGCTATTAATCACTATCCTGAAATTAACATGTAATTGCAAATAAACAGGGTTCTTCTGGAAAGATGGAGAGATAGAAACAGAGGCTGAATAGGTACACCTGTGTATTCTCTGCTCCTTCTCATCAAAGGTGAAAGCTTGCTGATGCCGAGTTTGCCTCAGAAATCAGGAGTGCCCGGTATTTATAAATATTCTTTCAATGAAAACCCATAGATTTTTAAGTAAAAAATTCCAGAGGGGTGATTTAAAAGATTCATGGTACATGCAAAATGCTGTTCTTATTCCAGTATCTGGCAGACAGTACTCTAGAGAGTAAGGTTCATAGCCTCAGGATGCCCCTAAGGAACAAAGACTATGGGAGGTCAGCAGGAGGATTATACTTTGTGCTGGTTCTGGGTCAGCATCTGTTTTCTTGATGGGAATTCAAAGAGCTTCAGAGTGAATGGTTGTGTTTCTTTTAACCAATATCCATTGCTCCTGGAAATCCAGTCATCAGAACTATATTTAAACAGTAGTCAGCAATGTATGGTCCTTGTACCAAAATAGTGGCAGCATCCTGACAGGGAACTTTAGGAAAAACTCAGGCCTTACACCAGCTCTACTAAATTAGAAACTCTTGGCTAAGGTCCAGCAATCTGGATTTTTAGCAAAATGATTCTGATGCACCCTTAAGTTTGAAGGCCAGTGGCTTCAAGGTAAACAATTAGGTGCAGTTATCCTAAATGACTCTCAGCTTTAATCATTGATTCATCTGAACCTGATTGTCTTCCCTGATGTTACTACCACAGCCCCTTCAATTCAAATAGTTTCAGTCTGCAATACATCTACCGTTCTGGAAAACAGCCATTTTTCCAATTGAAACCAAAAAGTCTTCTACATAGGTTATCAGGAGCTTTTGTCATTGTTTAAACTGTCTCAGTGGTCATGGGGAATCAAACAACCTGGACTTTCTACACCCTTTGGACAAGATTTGTGCCCCACCCATCAGCAGGAAGACAGGCTACAGTGAATGCCCATTCTGCACTGCCCTTCCTCCATAAGAGATACGATGTCCTTCTTAATCCTTCTCTCATCTTCCCTACTGAAGTCCACACTACAGAATTCACATCTTCTTCTAAAACATAATTTAAACCACAGAACACACTTTCACATCTGTGCCAATCCCTTTGTACCTTCTTTTCCCTCCCAGAAACAGAAGGTGGAAGAATATATTGAATATGATTGTGCTGCTATGTGACCTTTTTTTCATGAGTTTTCCTATCAGCTTGCTTTCCAATATTATTTTTTTTCTGATTGACATAAAAAGTGTCCTCTTTTACTACTTTCTTTCTGATCAATACTTTTAAAATAAAGTAAAAGTTTTCTCTGTAAGAGTAACCCACCCACTGTGCTTTTATATTATTTTGCCTGGTTTGGTCTGTTCTAATGAGAGCTGGTTAGGATGGTGTGAGAAGGGTGTGAGTCAGTGGGTTTGTAGTCAACGGACAGTCCCAGTGCTTACAAATTCATCAGCACATGCCACTTTGAACACTGAGCCAGAACTCCTGAGCTGGAAAATGGGGTTGATAATTACCCCTGCCCTGCATACCCCATAACAACTCTTGAAATCAAACTTAAAAACTATGTAAAGCTATTTGTACTGTAGTAAAAATCTGCATAAACTTGAGCTACTCATGTAGGTGAGAGAGTTTACTAGGCTCAGAATTACATAAATAGAACTTAAGACCTGAAAGGGATCACAAGTTTTGTGACAGTAGCCATTTGGTGTACAGGTACAATGCCACAATTTAGACCAGTTGATCCAATTCACTAGCTAGTAAATGTTAGTAATAAAAACAATAGTAAATTGTTCTGTTTTGCTAAAACAAAATTCTAAACAGAGATACTTAGAAAATATGGCCTAAATTATTTCCAGATTGAAGAAAAATTGAAACAAAAGGAGTAAATATTTCAAAGACCACACTACCAAAAAGAACCATGAAAGGGGTTCTTGGGGGATCAATGATCACGTATGAAAATGCTTACTCATAAAAAATGGGCTTTGGGGCTAATCAACAATACCATGATAAATTATGAGAAATAGTTATACCCACAAGGAATTACTTTGGATCATTAATAGCAGTATAGATTTCCATCAATTTAAATGACCCTTGAAAATAAAGCACAATATTTACTTCTCTGGCTTTTTTTCAAGTCTTAGGAAAAATATCAATTTGGAACTTAGAAACCACCAAAACTAAAAGGCTAAAATAAGACAGAATGTCTTTGCTCTCTTTATTACCAAAACCACATAAGAAATGAGAAGAAAAAAAAAAAAACCAGCCCTCGACACCAGCAGTGTTAATTATCTACATTCTTTTTCCTGGTATACAAACTTGAAAAAAAAAATCAGACTATTAACCTTGTAGAGTGTGTTTTCATAGATATTTTGCTCAGCATGAGTTTACAACCAGTCCCAAATTGTGTCAATTCCCCAGGCTCTGTGTCTTCAAAGGTCACTTCCTCCAGTTACTGAAGATTAGAGTCCTTAAAAAAGTGTAGCCTTTAAAGTTAACATTGTCACTACAAAGATCCCACTTTCCAATTCAGAAGATATACTCCTTTTATTCACTGCATGAGAAATGATAGCAAACTACAGAACACAATCCATATTGATTTTTAATATTCTGAAAAATATTTTACCAATCCAACTTATTTGTTCTAATATATGAAAATAAATGTTCATTCCTAACCAGTGTATTAGGCTATGTTCTGGGATTTTACTATTCTGTGATATTTTTTAAAATAATAACATAAAAGCAGCATAAGGCTAATGAGAGAGAGAGAGAGAGAGAGAGAGAGAGAGAGAGAGAGAAAGTGCTTGCTAATTTGCCCTGAAACAGTGGTTGTCAAAGTGTGCTCCACAGACCTCCTGCAACCAGAATTAACCATGATGTTTGTCAAAGTTCTTCAACCCCATTCTAGTGAATTAGATGGGAGGGATGCTGGAAGCAGCACTTCACAGACTGCTGGGGACTCCTATGTACAGTGCACCATTGTGTCAAACTAGCCTGGGGTTCCCAAATCCATTGTACTCACTTGGGGAATTTATGAAACCACTAGTGGCCAGACCACACCCTAGACCAATTACATCAGAAGCAATATTACCAGAAAAATCATAGGTCATACTTTTTTTTAACTTACTGACACTAAAATATTATTTGTCTGAAGTCTAAATTTAATTGGGCATCCTATATTTTTATTTATTAAATCTGCCAACCCAAGATCTGGGGCCTAGGCACATGAGTTTTATAAAGCTTCCTTCTTTGCATTAACTGAGCATTTGGGATTGAGAATTACTGATTCTAAACCCAGGCTCTAAAGAGCTGGGAACATAACCCTCTTCAGAAACACTCAGGCAGTGCAGGTAGAGTTGAGATAATCTAGTTCAGAAGAAGGCAAAGGCAAATATAGTGAAGTTCTCATCCCTCCTTGACGATTTCATGATTTGTTTTAAAAAAATTATAGGAGTGGGACTGATTTTAAATTAAGTATATAATAACTGAGAAACATCAACGTGAGACTTAAGCTTTATTTGTGGAATAATATTTTTTAAATTGAAGCATAATACTTGTATGTATTTATGAAGGACAGTATAATAATTCATCTATGTGCTATATAATGACCCAATAAGGGCAACCGGCATTTCTATCTCCTTATACATATATCATTGCTGTATGTTTGGAACCTTCATGCTCTTCTATTCATTTTGAAATACATCGTAAATTGTTGTAGGCTATCGTTACCCTATTATTGCACAGAAGCTTAATTAGAATAATATTTTTAAAATAAAATAGCCTCTGAGAAAATACTAACTGAAATGAGTACCTCCAAAATATTTGTTCCATAATCAGCTAATAGTTTTTTCATAATTTATACATTGGTTTCTACATTCACAAACCCCTCTCTGAATTTCTGGGATTTCCAGCAGGAGAGAAGCAAAGTCAAAGCCCTCTCTCTTTCAGTGACATTCATTCTTTGCCTTTGAGAATTCATTATATTGGTGTTTTTTTCTCAGTGGGTTCTTCAAAAGTGTCTCTGGGAATGATGATGGTTATTTGCTAATAATGAGTACAGTAGTCAGGGTAAGAATGTTGTTCTCATGGAAGAGTGCTTTAACAGGAGAGTTGATGACATGCATTCACAGAGGGTCTGTGCCCTCCTGGACCTGCAAGGAGAAATAGGAACACTGAACCTAAAGTAAGGTAGCCTCTTTTTACATGGTTTATTTTCTACTAATAGGAATTTGGCAATTGTCCAATGAATAGGGATTCAGGTAGAATAATCATGGGCACAAAAAAAATCATTCACAGGTTTGCACAACAAGGGAGAAGATTCAGGTTACTAAATATATGTTGCTATAGCCACTGAAGTTAAAACAGTAAGATTAACAAATAACAATCCTAACATTTCTAAACATATATATATATATATTTAGTTTTAGTTGGACACAATTTATATATATATAGTTTTGGTTGGACACAATACCTTTATCTTATTTATTTATTTTTATATGGTGCTGAGGATTGAACCTAGCATCTGACACTGACACATGCTAGGTAAGCACTCTACCATTGAGCCACAACCACAGCTCCACCCTAAAATTTCTTGAAAAGGTCAACTTCCCCCACTACTATATTACCCTATATTTACATATCAACCTAATCAATAGATGATAATAATTTACAAGAAAATAAAAATCAATATAGCCTTTAGGTAATATTTTCTTAAAAAGAATGTCAGCTTGCAAGAGTCCTCAACATAAATCCATTAGGATTTTGAAGTCCAGAATTTAAACAAAGCTGAATTCTAAACAGATAAGTGATTGAGAAGATTACTAAATAAATTTTAGCAAGATATACCTTTGTAATGCAATTTTGTAAATGAAGAAAGAGCACAAATTGATCAATATGGAAAGGCGCAAGCCCATTGCAGCTCTCTTTCTCATCTTTCTCATCTCTGTCTCCATGCTCTCAGTATCCTATCAACACACCAGATCATATCAAACACATCGGGAAGCCATATTCTTGCTTCGCAAAACAAAAATGGGATTTTAAAGTTATCCTGATATCTATTAGTATAGCTCCAGATTTGGGGATAATTAACCCATTTCTTCAAGATATGGCATTTTCCTAAAGAGGGAAAGATAAATGATCAGTGAGTGATTTAAATGATCTTCACTGAGTTGGGTCCATGATGATAATGTAAGTAAACTATCATAGTGACTCACATATCGCACAGGATTTGGTAGAACTTAACAGGGCAATCCTAATGACCAATTATCATGGTCCCAGTAAGTTATTTCATGACTAGATAAAGAAACCTACTGATTTACTCTTTGTACCCCAAATTCCTATTAGTTGAAAATAAACCATGTAAAAAGAGGCTACTTTACTTTAGGTTCAGTGTGCCCATGTCTCCCTGCAGGTCCAGGAGGGCACAGACCCTCTATGAATGCAAGTCATTGACTCTCCTGTTAAAGCACCCTTCCATGAGAACAATACTCTCACCAGGAATACTATATTTATTATTAGCAAATAAAGATCATCATTTCTAGAAACACTTTTGAAGGACCCATCGGGGTTTACCTCTACTCTAGGCATTATAAAACCAAGTCTTCTTATCTCACTATCTTGTCTCTCTTCAGATCAATTAAATCTGAGTTGCCAGATTTCACAAATAAAAATACAAGAATCCCAGTTACGTTTAAATTTCAGGAACTATACAGAGGTGCTTCATTCTCTCCTAAACAGAAAAACCTAATTGGACATTTTAAAGTTATAATTCATTGGCTGAAAACAAAGAGTTCTACTGTACTGTAGACTACATAAATGGTCATTAAAACTCAAGTTTCCTACCCCAACCCTATGAGTTATTATCAGATTTGCAGTTCATTAATTCTTGAGATATCCACAGTCTATAATTCTCTTTTCTGTCAGTATAAAGATTTAATCACTTAGACCTCTTAATTTTTACAAATACTTTATCTGCATTATGATTAGCATTAGTGAATAGCTTAAATTGAATAGCCTAACAACATTATCTGTGGTTTATCATCAATTATTTACATTATTTACATGTAATCTAGAACTAAAAGTATAATGTCACATATTCTTAATTTTAAGTTATTTTTAAAAAATATTTGACCACCAGTATTCCAACTCTATTTAAATTTTTATAAAAATCACATTTGGATTCCTCTAAATATCAAGCCATGCTCCATGGTCTATGAATATATTCATCAGGACCACAGCCAGTGGTGTGCAAATTTATCAATAACTTGCAAGTAACAGAACTGAAAGATCGCCCCAATTTGAAGTCTACTGACAACTCTCTGAAGCTAAAACCTTTCAGTCTATCAAGCATGGATTTATTCATGATTTTTGACCTTAAGAGATTTAGGGGAAAAACACTAAAAATGGAAAGGTCTAATTATTGGATAAAAACTGCTCATAGAACATGAAATATTATTCTAAAATCCATAGCCAGCACTGATGGTATAAAACAATAAAGACATTCAAAAGTTGCTGTCCCCTTCCTTTCCCTTTAAATAGCAACATGAACTTTTTTCTGGCTAGACCTAATACTATCTAAAGGTACATTTTTATGTCCCCATTAAAAGTAGGATTAAGGAGACCACAAATATTGGACAAGTCTATTATAGAAATATATCTAACCACCAAAGCACTTGGAAAAGATTCAAGATTACCTCCTTTGGGGATAAATGTATATCCCAGAAACAGTACATGAAGAAAATGCCCCTGAGAAGAAGTAGATGACATCATGGTACCCTACATTCTTCATTAAACAAAATCTCAGATTTTTTTCAGATTTATATAGAAACAAGTCCAGAGTTTTCAACTTGTTATACATTATATTGGGATTAATATTTTAGAACATTTTTCCCATTATGCTGTAAAGGTAAAATTTCTAAGCTGTTTCTAAACTGCAAAGCCTGAGTTAAAGTGTAAAAGACCGGGCACTGTAAAGTTTCCAAGCTGCAAGGCCTGGGTTAAAAAGTGAAGGACCAGGTATTGTTAAAATCCTCTGTTAGGACAATACCCAAACTGCCCAGTAAATATTTCCACTGACTCCCTGGCTGTCTAATAACCTGGGACTCTGTGTAGTTTGTCACGTAGTTATTTAGGCCCTAAAACCAATCAGTTTGAATGTGTACCCCGCTTAGGAGTGACTAATCACCTCCGTCCAATCTGTTCCCACCAATGAATGTACTAATCATGTCTCAGAGTTGTTGTTCAATTTTCCCATGCCTCATGATGATTTGTTCTGATGTATGCAAAGCCCCCCGCCCTCCCCAAAAAGTGTACTTAAGCTCTGCTTGACCTCTGCTCAGGGCTCTGGGCTGTTTTCCCTTCCTGAGTGAGCCTAGAGCCTCAGCGCACTGAATTAGGATCCTCTTCAATAAAACTTCCTCCTGCTCATTGCATGAAGCCAGTCTCTTGTGGTCTCTTCCTCCGACGTTTCGCCGAACCCTTACAATGCAGTGTGTTATCACCTTCATATCAGCAAAGAAAATGACCCAGGCATATTCAAAACATATAACTAAGTATTAAGGGAAAGGGCTTTGGTGTTTCCATTTTACCAAGTATAACAAAGACATCAAGGAAAGTCCTGATGGGGAAAATGTGGCTTCTGATAAGTTAGTCTGGAAATTTGTAAAGCAAAGGAAAGCTGGGTAAAACTATGAACATTTTCCTTTACTTCACGGGAAAAGAATATACAGTTATTCCCACCTTGACATGTTCCCATGGCTACATCTAGGGTTATTCTGAATGATCAGTAAAAGTTAGAGATAACTACAGAAATGGACCAGACACCACATCCTGTGCATAAACAGGGATAGTAAAGCAAGCTCTGGCTTTTGAAATAGGGTCATGCAGTCTCCAAGTAAGCCTTGGCTCCTGCCTAATAGAAAATTAAAGAAGACAAAAGAAGAAGGCTTACTTCAACAAGACTGGTTTTACTTCACTGAACTTGTTACCCTGCATGGTGAAGTTGCAGGGTTTGCTGCCCCTGACATATTACCAAGGGCAGATGATTGGCATTCTTACAGGAAGCCAGAGAGGAGGGAGCTTTAGAAGGCTGGGGCTATGGGAAAAAGGCTCACCTAGGAGGTGACACAGGAATTGGAAGGACTACAATGATGATAACTGGGAGCAAAAGTTTGGAGAAAAGACTTATGTGGCACTATAGAAGAACACTCCAGAAACTGAACTGCTTCAGAGATGTTATGTAGGGAGCTTAGCAGAGTCAATGGAAAGTTGAAAGAAGCCAGAAACACAAGACTAAAATGCCATAATAACTAGATTAGACACCCTAGACCCTTGCTACTTGAACTCTGATATATGGACCAGCAGCATCAACATCATCTGTATACTTGATTCAACAGACCTTTTGAATCAATTGTGCATTTTGACAAGATAGCCATAGGAGTCTTATGTACATTGATGTTGGAAAAGCACTGCCCCAGTGTTTTACTCAGTTTTTTCTCTGCTGTGACTAAAAGACCCAACCAGAACAACTGTAGAAGAGGAAGTTTATTTGAGAACTCATAGTTTCAGAGGTCTTAGTCCACAAAAGGCTGGCTCCATTCCTCAGGGCCTAAGGTGAGGCAGAACATTATCGCAGGAAATGTGGCAGAGGGAACCAGCTCGGATGATGATCAGAAAGCAGAGAGACTCCACTCTCCAGATACAAAATATATACCCCATAGCCATGCACTTCCTCCAGCCACATCCCCCTGCATCCAGTTACAACTCAATTAATCCCATCAGGGATCAATTCACTGATTAAGGCTACAACCCAATCATTTCTCCACCAAACCTTCTTTCATTTCATATACGTGAGCTTTGGGGAGACACCTCACATCCAAACCATAACACCCAGTATTTGGTCGAATCCCCAGTTACTAAAGCTGAAGGTAAGCTCTGAAATATCTTTGAAAGAAACATACCAAATTATACAAAAGAATAGAAAACTCCAAGCAATAGTTAATAGAGACATTAACCTGAAGAAGATGAATAGGATGGATGTAAGAGAAAAGGAATGAACTTCAATCACTTGAAAGATAGTAACAATAAATGTAGACATGACTTTAAACAATCTCTTTGAATCTCAGTTTGACATGAAGAAACAAAGGATGTATTAAGCATCAAGAATCTCTCCTTAAAGTTCTTAAAAAGACTAGGAATGGAACCACAATATGACCCCAGCTACACCACCCCTTAGCATTTATCCAGAAGAATTGAAGTCAGCAAACTATAGAGATATAGGCATTGCCACGATTATAGCAGCACAATTCACAATAGCCAAATTATGGAACCAACTGAGATACATGTCAGTAGATGAATGGATAGAGAAAAATACACACACACACACACACACACACACACACACACACACAATGGAGTTTTATTCAGCCCTAAGAACAGAATTATGTCCTTTGCAGGAAAATATATAGACCTTGAGAAATAAGTGAAACAAGGCAAACTCAGAAAGTCAAAGACCATATGTTTTCTCTCATATGTGGAAGTTTAAAAAAGGTTAGGAAAATAGGGGGTACAGGAGTCTCATGAAAATATAAGGATAGGAAAGGCAGCAGAATACAACAGACACTAGTATGGCAGTATGTATAAACGTGGATGTGTAACCAATGTGATTCTGCAATCTGTATATGGGGTAAAAATGGGAGTTCATAACCCACTTGAATCTAATGTATGAAATATGATTTGTCAAGAGCTTTGTAATGTTTTGAACAACTAATAATAAAAAAATAATACAAGAAAAAAAATATAAGAAATATAAGGAAGACCTGTAGAGGAAGTGAACTGGTAAAGGAAGGAGTGAGAGGAATGGGGAAGTCCTGAGGAATGAAATTAACCAAATTATGCTTGTGCATGTATGACTATATATATATATATATATATATATATATATATATATATATCAATGAATCCTAGTAATATACATAGTTTTAATGCACCAATAAAAATTTGTAAAAATTAACCAGAAAGCTGGGCACAGTGGCGCACACCTGTAATCCCAGCAACTCAGAAGGCTAAGGCAGGAGTATTGAGAGTTCAAAGCCAGCCTCGGCAAAAGCAAGGTACTGAGCAACTCAGTGAGACCCTGTCTCTAGATAAAATACAAAATAGGGTTCAGGATGTGGTTCAGTGGTTTAGTACCCCCAAGTTCAATCCCCTGTACAAAAAAAAAAAATCAACCAGAAAAAAAAAGAAACTCTCCTTGTGCAGTCACACACTGCATAATGACATTTTAGTCAACAGCTGACCACACATGGCAGTGATCTCATAAAATTATAATAAAGCTGAAAAAGTCCCTAGTGACATCATCATTAGCAGCAGAGCATCAAAGCACATGCATTACTCATGAATTTGTGGAAATGTTGGTGTCAAACGTACTGCAGTGCCACTCACATAAAAGTACAGCACATACAACTATGTACAGGACATAACACTTGATAATATTAATAAGTGACTATGTTAATAGTTTATGTGTCTAATATCACATTAAATCAATATATTAGAATGTATTCCCTATACTCAAAAAGGTACTTAACATAAAATAGCATGTTGCTTTATGCACCAGCCTCATACATCTTGTTTACGTCCTCTCTTGATTACTTCAAGAGGGTACCTTGAGTGACTGACCTACACTATCTGGGTTTATGTAAGGACACACAATAACAACATCACCTAACAATGCATTCCTCAAAACATGTTTATGCAAAGTAATGTGTGGCTGCACCTAGGAAATTCATTCCAAAAGTAGCTCCATCCCTTCTTCCTCCATCCCTGGACTACAGGAAGCAGAGTCCCTGGCTGGGATATTTGGCCACTAGTAAAACAGAGCTCTATATGAGGAATACTCCGAACCCTGGAGGATAGCAGGAATTCCACAAGTGTGGTTACTGTTGTTGTTATAATAAGAACAATTACTACTAAGAATTGTTACTGACTGTGCCTCTGACCTATCCAATCTGCTCCCTCCAGGTTGCGTTTTCTTAGCTCTTTGGGATTTTCAAGAACTTGAGTGAGACAGACCTGGACTTGAGGCAAACCAGTGGCAAATTGCAGAATCCAGCCATCTCCTTCCCCATCCAAGGAAAGTAAATCCAGGGAAAGGAGCCAATGAATGAGTCTTAATGTCTGTTTAAAAGATGTAGTTCAATCATCTCACTTTACAAAATTAGAAAATACAGGCATCCTCTTTGCTTAAGTTCAATAATACAATTATCATAAAACACATCTCTAACTTTCAAATAAATTGTCTTTTTTTTGAGATGATGACAATGACGATAATGATGACTAATGCTGCTGAAAATATTCTACCCTGGCAAATTACTCTGTGGTACCTTAAAACCATAAGCTCTACAAATCTTATCCCATCCTAATGCATTGCTCTGTACAACCCAGGAAGGAGACTCGCCTTCATCATTCATCAGGCATCCTTTCTAATGCAGTCTGGGTTTCCTTTTCAAAGTCCCTCATCTGCACACTGGTCAGGCTACCTTCTCACATTTCTGCCCTTAGTAGATTTTTGCTACTGTTTTTCTCATTTAAATATTTATAAGTCTAATGCAGTTATGCTCCAGTTCATCAATAGTAATTCTTCTTATATTTAATGATGGAGAAATGTGAAACACTACATACTGAGCTAATGTTTCCATCTCTCTTGCTATGTACAGATTTCTTTCTTGGACCAGCCCCTGAGCCTGCAGCCCACATCATCCCCACTCTGACACTGAGTCAATATTTGGAAGGCGTGAAGCTTCTTGGAATGCCCAGCTTCCTGTGATTTTTCTATGTGATGTCCCAGCCAAAGGTTTGGGGGAAAAATATGTTAAATCTTTTTTTCAAATCTACACCAAAATAAACTCTGATGAAGGCAACAATTTACATTTTTACAAATAAAGTACTTAAAAGACGACAGAGTGCTGATATTATCCTGACTTGAGAACTTTTTAAACCATCAGAAACCTTAAAGACAATGAATATTTAACTGAATGAAAATACAAAACCTGTGAAATGCAAAATAGTAATATATTGTTAGTAATGTTAAATTGCAAATAAATATCTGGGGTAAAAACTTGTAACATTAACATTGAATGTGGATAAAGCTGTTTAAAATAAATAAAGGGTGTGGTAGCACACACCTGTAATCCCAGCAGCTTGGGAGGCTGAGACAGAAGAATCGCAAGCTCAAAACCAGCCTCAGCAACTGTGAGGCACTAAGCAACTCATTGAGAACCTGTCTCTAAATAAAATACAAAATAGGGCTGAAGATGTGGCTCAGTGGTTGAGTGCTCTAAGTTCAATCTCCAGTATAAAAGAGAGAGAGAGACACACTTGAAAAAAATATTTTAATGTTTAATGATAAAAGTTGTAAAAAGAATATTTGGGAAAATAAGGAATATAATCAGTCGATATGCATATGAAAAGTATTTAATCTTCTTTGTGTCAAACAAATACAAATCAAAGTCATGCTTATAGCACTGCATTTTTCACCTATTAACACCCATTTACTGATAGTAGTACTTTTGGTAGACCCACATTTTCTAGATAGTAATTTGCTGACATTTAAAACTGTGTTATGTTTCACCCAGAAATGCCACTTTTAGAAATATATCTTAATTAAATGCAAAGTTATTGGTTATTAAAGCAACCAACAATGGAGGATATAGATAAAAAGGAATACAACTGCAGCCATGAAAATTAATGATTTAGCTCTGTAATTGTTAACTTAAAGGTTGTTCATGATATATTGCTATCTCAGGGGATAAAACAGGTTTCTACATGATAACTTTTCTTATTTACTTTGTGTAAACTGAAATGATGATGTGCATCTGTTTGTGTAGGGCACAAAAATACAAAAGATTTTTTACTACATTTTATATAATTTTCTATCTTATTTGTAGAGTAGTTATTCTACTATATGCTGATTATAATTAAAAATATATAAATATTTACAATTTGGAAGTGAGGAAAGCAGGTGAGAGCCAGTACACAAAATATTCAGAAGAATGGGCTTTCTCTTAGTAAAAATCAAAATAGAGCCCCGTTCTTTCACAGTGGCTCATTATAGGGGGAAGAAAAATGAACTGCAGTACTGCTGTCTCCTTTGCTCTGAGGAGGATTCCATTGCTTGGTCCACTTTCTTAACTATTTAAGGAAATTTAAACATCAACATGGGTTATATTGGACTTCAAGCAACTGAGAGTTTCCTAATGGTTTATTTAGCTAACATTGGCAATGTATGTCAATCTATTATTTATGAAAGATTTGAAAGAACTGTGCTAGTTCTATGTTTCTTTCATTATGTTAGAACTTTTTAATTGACAAATAAAAATTGTACCTATCTATGGTGTACAACATGACGTTTTGACATGTACAGCTATTGTGGAATGGATAAATCAAGCTAACATATGCTTTCATTTCACATATGTTTTAAAGGTTAGAACACTTAAATCCAGTGGATTGGCAATTTTGAAGTTTAAAAACAGATTTCTTAAATTTATTTCTCCTAATTTTACATCCTTGGACCAATGTCTCCCTGTTACCCCATCTTCTAGTAGTCACCATTTGCTTTCTACTTCTCAGTGCAACTTTTGGGATTCCCCAGATGAGAAAGATCAGGCAGTATTTGTCTTTCTGTGCCTGGCTTATTTAACCAACCTAAAGGTGCATCAACAAATGAACAGATTAAAAAAAATGTGATGTATATACAATGGAATGCTATCAAGCCATAAAAAGGAAAAAAAGACTCTGTCATTTGGAACCACAAGGAGCCTAGCAGACATTATATAAACAAAATAAGCTAAAAGAACTTTTGAGTGTGCCCCATACTGGTCATTTTTTTCTGGCCACCCTTTACATTGGCCTTTTCAGAATGCCTATCCTAACCATGCCTATTTCGAGTTTAAGTATAATAACAGTATTACCAACATGTGCTACAAACCAGAAAAAAAATGTAAAATTAAAATTTTAAGTTAGAAAATAAAAGCCTTCATCATTTGAAAATCAAAAAGATCAAAATGAGCAGAGACTATACTGAAGACCAGGACTACCTGCTTCAAGGAAGAAGGATGTTCATTTGCATAATTACAACAGCATCATGTGAGTGAACTAATAGATTGTGGGCATGGACCTGGACCTGCCATAAATTTTCAGGTAGCTCTTAGCAGGGTTTATTGGGGAGGAAGGAGAGTAAGAAGCAGGACACAAAATATTCTGGCACCTTTTATAGAAGCAGATCAAAGAGGCAGGTTTCCAAAGGATCGGTTAAATGAGAATCCTCTCCGAATGAATTGGTAGTTTTCTTGGTGCTCAAGGGGCTCAATATTATTTTGGTTTTCATTTAAAATGTTTAGAGTGTCATAATTTCTTTGTCTTATTTATTTATTGGTTCTTTTTATTTACACATGACTTTAGAACCCATTTTTACATAAGTATACAAACGTGGAATATATCTTATTCTAGTTGGGACCCCATTCTTGTGAATGTACATGTCGGTGGGATTCACTGTGATGTTTTCATATTTGTGCAAAGGAAAATTATGTCAAATTCATTCAAATGTCTTTCCTTTTCTTATCCCCACTCCCTTCCCTCCAATCTTCATTGTCTAATTCACTGAACTTCTATTCTTTCCCTGGATCTTTATTGTGAGTGGGTTAGCTTCCACATATCAGAGAAAACATTTGTCCTTTGGCTTTTGAGGATTGGCTTATTTCACTTAGCATGATAGTCTCTAGACCCATCCCTTTATTTGGAAATGTTACAAATTCCTTCTTATTTATGGCTGAGTAATACTCCATTGTGTCTGTATACTACATTTTCTTCATTTATTCATTGGTTGAAGGGCACCCAGGTTGGTTCCATAGCTTAACTATTATGATTTGAGCTGCTATAAACATTGACATAGCTGTGTCACTGTAGTATGCTGATTTTGAATCCTTTGTAATATATACCAAGGAGTGAAATAACTGGGTGGTTTCAGTCCTAGTTTTTTTGAAGAATCTCCATACTGCTTTCTAGTGTGGTTGCACCAGTTTGCAGTCCCAACAGCAATGTATGAGTGTGCCTTTTTGTCCACATCTTCACCAACATTTATTGTTACTTGTATTCTCTATAATTGTCATTCTGACTGAGATGAAATCTCAGTGTAGTTTTAATTTGCATTTCTCTAATTGCTAGAGATGATGAACATTTTTTCATATATTTGTTGACCACCTATAGTTCTGTGAAGTGTCTGTTCAGTTCCTTAGCCCAGTTTTTTACCAGAAACTCTGCACCTACTAAATGAAAATGTAGGCGCAACTCTCCAACATAATGGCTCAGGAAATGACTTCTTTACCAAGAGTCCTAAAGCACAAGAAGTAAAATTAACACTCAATAAATAGCATCAAACTAAAAAGCTTCTTTATTCACAGCAAAGGAAATAATCAAGAGTGTGAAGAGAGAGCCTACAGAATAGGAGAAATTCTTTGCCAGATAGAGCATTAATTTCCAGGATATGTAAAGAACTCAAAAAACTTAACACCAAAACAAAGCAAAACAAAACAAAAATTCCCAATTGATTCCTTTGTCTTTAAGTTTCCATCTCTAAGGTACAGGCCCTTAAATAGGAAGGACCCTGGAACCTTGTGCCTGCAGTTTAGAGAAGTAACCAGCAGATGGCAACATTGGCTTATTGAGTTATGTCACAGGACTCAGTCTCCAGGCAGGGCTGTGACCAACCCCCTAGAGATTCTCCCTACAATGTCTAGTTTAACTTTTTCTTAAAAAAAAAAAAAAAGAAAGAAAGAAAGAAAGAAAGAAAGAAAGAGAGAAAGAAGGAAAGAGAGAAAGAAAGAAAGAAAGAAAGAAAGAAAGAAAGAAAGAAAGAAAGAAAGAAAGAAAGAAAGAAAGAAAGAAAGAAAGAAAGAAGGAAAGAAAGAAAAGAGAAAAGAAAATAAATTATGAAGACTTTGGAATTAGTGGAAATTAAGGACCCCTAATACCACTAAGTGTATGTAAGTATTTTTAAAAGGTTATAAGGAATGCATTTTCTTTTTCAAATTTTGAAATTTTGATCTATGGGTATTTTGAATTTCATAGCTAATGTTACCAATTGATTTTTTTTTTGGTAAATTCTACAATAAGACTTTATATTTTTCTGCATCCTCACAAGTGGCTTTAGTTGCCTTTCTTCAAGTCCTGCATATTCTAGTTATAGTGAGATTTTAGCATTGCTGTATGACCCTCACACTCAAGTAAACTGATATCTTTAATCATCTCTCAGCAAGGATGCTGACTACAGTGGTCAAGAGCTCTTGGTCCTGGTGTCAAAAGAGCTATGGGCTTAAATTGTTCACCCATTACTTGTTAAGCCTAAGTAAAATAGTGTTAACAATATACCTATCTCACAAAATTAAATAAGAGAACTTGTATTTAAGGTGCTAAATTTAAAGTTATTTGGGGCCTGTCTCATTCGTGCTATTAATCCTTATAACATGTCCTTGATTGGGCACTGTTTTGTCTTTTTATATGGTCAGATTAGGAAAAAATAAATAAAATGGAAGTAGCTAACTCACCATAGCTTCCTACCTTAATCACAAAAGAAGGACAAGGCCAACATATTGGCAGGGTGACTAGGTTTTCCTTTTATACCTGACTTCAATCTCCTCTCATGTCTTCTCAGGTTGCATCTTTGCAGAGAAAGAGCTCATCCGTGTTGTATTCCATAGTCTTGCTTACCAGCCCTGTGGCTTTTTCTATAGCTGTATGGAAGGTTGGGTTTTGTTTGTTTGTTTTCTCTCTTTCCTCCATATCTACTATTTTAAAGAAATCTCTTACTTGGAAAGGTCACTTCTTTTAGTTTTCTTTCCAAATATGTTCAGAACATGAGAAAGATTTATTGAAATGACGGGCTTCATCATTTTATTTTCTACAAATTCCCTCCAACTCTACATTTCATTTTTCTCTTTCCTTACTTTATTCTCTTGTCATAACTGGCCAAATTTGCAAGCCAGTTGCAGTAAACATTATGCCATTAACCTACTAACCTCAGAACATTCTGCATGATAAACCTAGGTGATGATCTCCCTGCCTCCTCCCTCTTCTGTTCTCTCTTTCTCCCTCCCCAGCCTTTATCTCACAGTCACAGCTTACAGGGACCCTAGTTTAAAATTCCACTTCAAAATCCATTCAACAAAGACACCTGCATTTTGTTCTCACTGTGGATGAGTTGTTCAGTTTTATAAGCTGAAAACATTGCAGCATAACTAGGAAGAATGACCCTTTCTTTAGAGCCTCAGTTCAGCAACTCAGCTCTGGGAGCCAAATTGCCTCTATAAGGGAGATGAAATGACACTGCCTGCATCTAGTTTCCATTAAGATCTACCCTATCTATACTGAAGCTGGTTAATAATTTGCACGTCTTTTAGAATCCTAACCAGTTCTATTCTATTCTGCTAGGAATCCTGACCCCTTACTTAACAAATAAGTAAATGGTAAGAGGGAGTTCCTTGCCTACAAAATGGTCCCTTCACCACTTGCTATCCAACAAAAACTCATTCCAATATTCAGCTTCCACTTAAGAGCCTGAGTTTCCAAGCAGTAATGGCCACACCATAAATGGCAGTAGAATTCTAGCTCACAATCCTCCCAGTAATCAGCCTAGGAATCCAAATCATAAACTTCTGCAAGAATCAGCAAAGAAAGTTCAGGACTTGGCCAAGTCAATGACTGCCAGTTTCACTATTTTTTTTTCTCCCTGCTCTCTTTCTAACTCAGGACCAAACAAAGAAAGCCAAATGTGCTCCCCAAATGCCCCTCCTGTTTAGCCTGCCTACAGCTTCCTCAGTGTCCAATCAGAGCATATCTGGATCTATTTATCTCTCTATAAAGTTTTCCCACTCTCCTGCCTTTCAGTCTCTGCAAGTAGTAGCTGCTGAGTGCCTTGCTGTGATAAGCTCTAAACAAATACCTCTGCTTGATCTCACCTGCTTAGTCTTTGTTACTTCCACAGTACTTCTGGAAGTTCCTGAGATAGGATTTGCATTATGTATCTCTCCTGCTATTAGGTTTCAATCAGGTGCATTATCCATGCCTTGCTGCTTGTGGTTTGTTGAGTCCACAAAAATGTGGTAAATCAGCAAAGGTCTGAACTCTGCTCTCTTTTGAGTCCCCTGGCTATTTGTTCCTGGTTTGTTAAATAAGTCTTATTATAAGTTACCATTTGTTTGACCTTGTTGCCTGGCCATTCCTATCCTTCCCTTTTGCTTTATTTTGTGATTCTGTTTGTATTACACTATTTAAAAGTGTTGTTTATCATGAAGAGGAGAATCACAGGAACACAGGCATGGGTGCTGTAATACTTCATGCCAGCCTCACAGACTGCTGAGATTTGGGTTCTCACCAGACCAGTTTCCATTTGTACAAACTTTGCTGTGGGCCACTAATAAAACTGAATGACTTCTTACTTCCAATTCAGTTTTGTTTGTTTTTTTTGTTGTTGTTTTGTTTTTTTTGTGTGTGCTGAGAGTTTGGTTTTGATGCAGAGAGGGTTCTCTCTGCTTTTCTGCCTACCAAGGGGTACACAATGTCAACTCTGCATTTATAGGAAGCTGACTGTATGGGGACCTGAGACATGAAATATCTATATAAACACAACTTATTTTTTTTTTCTGGTACTGAGGATTTAATCCAGGGCCTTGTAACATACTAGGCAAACCCCTCTGCCACTGAGAGTTACATCCACGGCCCTTTTTTTTTTTTTTTTTGAGACAGGGTTTCACTAAATTGCTGAGGCTGGCCTCAAACTTGCCATCCTCCTGCCTCAGCTGGGATTACACGCAGGCACCATCACAACCAGCCAAATGTCACTTTCCACCAATCATTGTCAGGCCTCATGGGTCATTAAGTCTGTCTTCTCCTCCAAGAAAAACTCCTGATTCTTCTATGCACATTCATTAAAATCCCAATTCTTGAGCATATATTTTTGAATAGTGCTAGCTGACCAAAATTTGAGTCTTCAAAGGTTACTCTGTGGAACACTGGACTATTCCACTTGAGAGGGGCCTCAGGAAAAAAGCGAATGATTTCTCAGACCCAATCGGCAGTATTTTTCTATTGATGTGCAGAGGGCTCCAAATGAAATTCTCATTAAAAAATTGCTTTACTAAAAGATCCTTTGGCCAAAACTAATGAAAAACTTAACAGACTTAAGCAAGTAAAGTTCATTTCCCTAGTAAATTCTCTCCTTCTTTATCCTTCAATTCCCTTCATACATCCAGATTTTGCTAGGCCCCTTCCTTACTCTCTTCTCTGTCTTATCCTCTCTCCTCTTGGCCTTGTCTAGACCTTTTCCAAATGACTCTCCTAAAACCCCAGAATGTTATTTGCCTCTAAGGGCCCATTTTTCCCAGACTCAGGTATACAGGCAACATGAGAATTTAAACTTCTTATTTGAGCTGAATTACAATCAAAGATTTCCCTAAACCCAGAAAGGACCACCAGGTACTCAGAAGAATTTATAATCATTTGAGTGCATACTTGACCTATGTTAACTTAGACACTTTGGTGGAATCTCAGATGCTAAATCCTTGATGGCAAATGCTGATTAGACCAATCCAGAAAGAGACCTATAGGATTCCTCTTTTCACCATAAAACTAAGGATTGAAATAGGACTAAAAAAGTAGTCCTGTTCTTGAAACATTTCCAACAAAAATTGATTGGACTGTAATTCAATCATGCAAACAGGGAATAGATGAAACTATACAATGTTTTCAGGAGAAAATAGAAAATTCCTTTTGGCAACATTTGAGAATTAAGAAGGTGTTGATGTAACACCAACCCTTCCATCTAATTTTGTCAATGACGTTATACCTGAAATTAGAGACTCAATTTAGAGACAGAAATTAGAATGGAAAGTAGCCCCTTTACCTGAGTTACCGCATCCCAGAGAACAAAAGGGTTTTAGAACAAAAAACAAGACAGGACCCAGAATAAACTTATAATTCTGCAGATCAAACAACCAGGTATCTCTCTTTCTAACTGATCACCAACCGACAAGGACACTTGTGCACAGTAGCAGAAAAGACACTGGAAAAAAAAACAACATAAAAAGATCTTACAAAAGAAATACCAACTAAAAAAAAAATCCCTCAATGCATATTGGTGAGTAAGTTCTGAGGAAGAAGAATGCATCCAATATCCTGCCTTAAATCCTCAAGATGAATTCACTGCAGTATAGGTGGCCAACCTCCAGGCAGGTACAAAAGCTCTTCTCTCTTCACTGAACTCTGCCAACTTTGGATTCTTCCTTGAAGTAATTATGTCACATAGGTAGCAGGTCTTTCAAATAATGCTCAGATTTTCCCTCTCAGTAAAACTGTAACTCTTAGCCCTTGAATAAAGAAAGTCCCTATCCTACGATGCCACCTTGAAAATTGACTAGAAAGAGACTTTGCAAATGAAATTGCAATATTAAATGCAAACCAGTTGGAGTATTCTTGAAGTTCCAGAGAACCGCTTTAGTTGTATTTGTGTCTGCCCAGGTATCTTTACTCCTTCACTGAGTCTCAAGCACATCCCAGAGAGAGATCTGGACATATGGATCAGTTCCCAAACTGTCACAAATTTAGTGGCTTAAAACAATGCACATCTATTGCTTTACAGTTCTAGAGGTCATAGTGCAAAATGGGTCTTACTGGGATAAAATGCAGACTCAAAGGGAGAAGCCACTGGCTCTATTTTTCAGCTTTAGGGGCCATTTAAATTCCTTGGCTCATGGCCTCTTTTTTCCACCTTGAAATTGAGCAGTGGGATATCTTGAAATCTCTAACTCTGACCTTCTTCTTATCCCCTTAAGGACCCATGTGATTACACTGAGCACACCTGGACAATCTTGCATTATCTCCCCTTCTCTAAGTTACCTGATAAGTAACTTTCATTCTACAGACAGACTTAACTCCCCTTCCTACAGAGCACAACACAGCCAGTTTCTGTAGAGTGAGATATGGGCTCTTGGGAAGAGAGAGGGGGGAACTATTGATTTTGTTTACCATAACATGATTCCTGACATTCTGTGGACTAAAATTTTCACCGACATAGGAAGTCACAGAGAAAGAACATAATAAAATTCAGATAGATTTATCTACCAAATTCTTACCAATTTTCTGTAATATCCCTTGAAGCCAGAAACAAAGGAAGAACTTGATTCTATGAGGAAAGCCTAATATCCAAAGCCCTCTCATATCCTGCACTAGTGTCTACCACATTCCTGACCTTCCAGTAAAGGAATCAAACAAGTAAGGATATTGATTTTTCAAGACTTTGGAGACACCAACAAGATTATTAAACTTCACTCCCCCACAACACCCAGCCCAAATACCATTGACTCAATCCAAATTAAGCTGCTTGCTGAACTCTAGTGGATCTCTGCTCTGCATTTTTTAGTGTGTCTCTAGACCAGTGAAGTCAACACCTTTGCACCAGGTGAGACCTGGGGAGGACACCAGTACACCTGGACAGTCATGCCTTAGTCACGAAAACCCTCCCCTGTTTTTCTGAAATGATCATATAAGGCTAAAAAGATGCTTTCCTTCTGATTCAGTTTTGTAAACTATATGGATGATCTGAAATATCTCATTATGAATTGACTAAGGCTCAGGAAGTAATGCTCTCCTCTGAGACACCAATCATGAGCAGCTCTCCTGAACCCAAAGATGACTTCTCCTCCTTCCCCACCTCCATCCCTCCAGAGCTGGGGATAACACTCAGGTCCTCTTGCATGCTAGGCAAGACAAGTACTCTATCATTGAGTCACATATCCAGTCCAAGAATGCTCTTTAAAAGCTTCCTTCTCTAGGTATCCTTGATTCTAAGAAGTCTTTTGCTGTGCCTAAGTGATCTGCACATGGTGAGGTTTGAACTCAACTTCAAGAGAAACATCAAAAATCCATTGCTTACTACAGCCTCACCCTTGCATGGCTGCAAGGAGACACCAAAAGGTTTCTTAACTTACCATCTACTTTAATTGAAGTTTCAGTAGAGGTAAGAAACTCCTTTGGCTGAAGAGCTTTCCAAAGTCATGTACTACTCCAAAAGCAATCTAACATCTGTAATGTACATTTCATCTCTGGTTTTTAGCTAAACAGTAATCACCAGTATCCTTGTCTCAGGCAGAAGCTACAGCTACAAAATTTATCAGTGTTTCAGAATTAGTTCTCAGCTTCCCATCTGATTTCATGGTTCCTCACACAATGATAGTACTACGGATTAAGAGCAAACAAGACTTTTTTAGTCAGTCAACCTCTTATAAGTCTTTTATTCTCCTCATATTACTAACTTCACTCAGTACTCTACTCCACTCTCCCACTGCTACCAGAAGAAGGGATACTTTACAAACATCTTACCTGAGTCAGAGAACCTTCTGTATTTTACTCAGGGTTACTGGAGATCCCCAGTGCAAACCTGATCTAATATTATTTACTATTAGATCAAATCTCAAGGCAGAAAAGGGAGGTTATCAAGCAGTGTGTCATCAACAATTCAAGCTCTTCCTTTGAATGTTGTCTTCTAACTGAAGTAATATCAATTCAGGTGGTAGAATTTATTATTCTTACTAGAGACTATAATTTAGCAAAAGGCAAGAAGCTAAATGTACAGAGAGCAGATTGCTTTGGGGTAGTACATGATTTTAGAATACTCTGAAACCAGATTCTTTCCTTTAATGAAAGGTCCACCAAAATTGACAATAAGTTAAACTTTTCAATGTCTCCTAAAGAGCTGGATATTATAAAGATTGAGTCCTGTCCACTCTATAAAAAGAGAGAGAGAGAGAAAGAGAGAGAGAGAGAGAGAGAGAGAGAGAGAGAGAGAGAGAGAGAGAGAGAATATAGAACCTATAAGAAACACTATAGCAGATAATTCTGCTAAATAAGTAGCCTTCTCTAGAGATTATGATCATAATGAAAACTCAAAGGGTTTGACTCTCTAAGGGGATTCAAAAAAGGCCATTGAGAAATGCCAATATTAAGTCCCTGAAAAGGAAGAATTGGAAAAAAAAATGTTAGTCATTCCATTTCTCTCAGATAGTCTCTGGCATTCTCAATAAGAATGCATGAAGGCACAAAATCATCTTCAAATGTTTATTAGCTAAACTTCTTTATGAAGTTGCTCCACATCATCTGTACAAATTGGTTACAATCCCAAGTCTACCTGGTTTGGAAAATTCTACAGAAAGCTGAGGTTATTTTCAGGTCATGTGTCATCCAACCTGAAATGACATAATCAATAACATAATCCTGGAAAAAAATAAAGATGGGATATGGCCAGGAACCTCAAGAACCTTCTAAACATCTTCAGATGGATTTTATCCAGCTTCTCATATCCATGAGATTTTAATTCATTTTAGTTATTGTAGGTGTTTATAGGGTGGGTTGAAACTGCCCCTAGCTATAGCTTTCATAGTCACTAAAAATACTCCTTGTTATTATTATATGTTTCTAACATGGTGCATACGGCTTTACCCACAAGTAATCAAAGCATGTACTTAATGGGAAACAGTATAAAATAAATTCTAGATGTAAGGCATGCTGTACTCAAAAAATTATACTTCAACACCTACAACCTTAGTTATTGCTTAATTAAAAGTGAAACATAAAAACATAAAAATTGCACATATTAAGGGGTTAATATGTAATGTTTTGATACACATATACATTGCATAATGCATAAGTGAGGTTATCCATATCTATCTTCTCAAACATTTAGTATTTAATTATGGTAAAAACTTTCAAAATCCTTTTTTCTAGATTTTTGAAATGTATAGTACATTATTGTCATCTATATTCACCCTCCTGTGTAATAGTATACCATAAGGGCTTGTTCCTATATAACTACAACTTAATACCCATTAATCAACTTTCTTCTCCCTCCCTCCCTCCCTCCCTTCCTCCTATTCTGCCCATTCTCTGTAACTACCATGTTTTACTCTCAAATTCTATGAGATCAACGTTTTTAGATTCCACCTATGAGTGAGAGCATGTATTAGTATCTGTGCCTGGCTTATTTTACTTCACATAATGATCTGCAGTTTCACCCACATTGTCAGAAATGACAGGATGTCTTTTTCATGGCTGAATAGAATTCCATTGTGTATATGTTTCACCTTTTCTCTATCCTTTCATCAATCAATGGAAAATTGGTTGTTTCTACTTCTTGGCTACAGTGAATAGTCTAATATGGGAGTACAGTTTTCTCTTGAACATACTGATTTAATTGACTTTGTATACAGAATCAGGAGTGACCACCCACCATCACATTAAAAGTCTGGAAGAACCAATGGCATCCTTAAATTAAAATTAGCAAACATTTCAGAAGTCTATGAAAAGGTAAGACCAAAGTTATTTCCACTAGCCATTTTGACTACATTGTCCCCTCCCTCAATGACTGAGCAGTTACCTACCTATGATATGGTAATTGGAAGGCCCATTCATTCAGGGTCTCCCCTCCAATACTAGGCTCTTTCCTGATACACAAAGTTGACAAAATATCACCAGGATTCATGCAATGTATCCAGTTTCATCACGAACAAGGTTAACTTGTTCAATGCATCTTCCTCAACTGCCTCTTTGTATCTTCAAACCAAGAGATTCCAACTATTAGGGGGGGTGAAATCAGAATAAAATTAAAAGAAATTCAGAACCCTTATTGAAAGGAGTTACAATAAAAACAGACACAAAACTCCAGGAAGTCAATCCTTGAGTCTGTGTTGAACAACTGAAAAAATTAATTTATTGTTCCACACAATTGGAAGACAGCCCAACAGGGGTCTCACACTGAGGATTCTCAGAGATACTAGAGAAGCTGTCGCCAGTCTTCATAATCAGATAGCTGATATGAAACCTTCAGAAAAAGGAGAAATCATGGATAGTAAACACATTCTGCTCTATGCTTCTGACCAAAACCCATCTAATTCCTATTCTCATGTCTTCATAGAGATGTTTGTCATCAACTCATCTCTTCTCTTTATTATAACTAAGTCAGAACCTACTCATTCTGTTGCCATACTAAAATTCTCTGAAACAGTAGCTATTGCCCTCAATCTTATTGACTGCTCTATATGTCATCAATAATCATGCCCTGATAAAAACTTCTGAGCAATCCTAATATCATTTCAAATGATACCACAGAGAATTATAGCTGATGGCATTTCCATTTGTAACTCCATGGATGAGAGACCTTACACAAATCATCCTGTGACTTTTCTACTGCTCCTCCAACCCAGGAGGAGAACCAATTATTATCATCCATTCATTAGATAATTCTAGACTTGAATTCTAAAGTCATAACTGGATGATGAGTAGATTACTTGCTACTTGGAAGACAGAAATAAAGTTTCAAATATTAAACCCAGCTAATATAAGACAATGGTTCCAACCTCGTGCCATAAAGATCCTTTGCTCATTTTCATGACTCTCCATATGCCCTTTTATTGTCTGATCTGGAATCACCCCCAAAGATTCATGAGTTAAGGATTTGTCCCAGTGCTACAGTCAGAGGTGGGGCTCTTGGGAAGTGCTGGATCATGAGGGTTCCAACTTCTTTAGTAAACTAATCCATTGATGGATTAATAATTTGGTGGCATTATTGGAAGGTGTATCTTGTCCCTGGCCCATTCCTTCCCCATCTGCTTCTGCTGCCATGAGGTAAGCAACTCTCCTCCACCATGCCCTTATGTCATGATGTTCTGCTCACCTTGGGCCCAAAGTCATGGAGGCAACCAACCATGGACTGAAACCTCTGAAATCATGAGCCAAAATAAATTCTTCCTTTTTTTTTTCTCTCAGGTATTTGTCACTGTGATGAAAAGCAGACAAACACGTGCTCCATTGGTTACTACTTCCTCTGTGACCAGGATGCCTGGTCCCCTTTGCCTCAGATTGATACCTCATGTATGTTAGGAGTAATGTTTCAAGACTTTCCTATACAAAGAGACCTTGACTCTGTCCATCAGCAAGGCTGGAAATTCTGACTCAAACGCAGTGCAAAATGAGGCAGCCCTTGATTATGCAGATATTCTACCTGGGAGAACTACTGATTCATTGTTTATGTGAACAGTGTTCCCAATAATAGGAATCATCAATATAGAAACAACTGTAAGAAATTTACCACTAATTCTAATAGACGTCATTAACAGTATCCGACCTAGATGTATACACATCAGTATCAATTCACTGGCAGTAGTAAAGAAAATTCTACATGCTCTAAGCTTCTTGTTGGCTAACTATGGTGGCATCTGTGCTGTTGCTAATACTGCTTGTTGTACATGGATCAATGAAGCAGGCAATGCACACCAGGTAATATGCTGCCTTAAGAGAAGACTACCTGGTTTCCTGTGGTGAGCCTTATGCTCTGTGGAATTTGTTCTCGTGACCTGAGGTGGATCATTGTTGTTCCTGGCTGAGGTTCCTGGTCACAAAGCATCTTATAGAGACTGTTAATTATACTTGTTTCTGTAATCCTGATCAAGATGCTAATCTGTTGCACTCTATCTAGAGTCCTGAATGCTTCTGTGCAGTCATTTGCTCATAATATGATAGCCATGGTAATATAATAATCAAAAGGTCAGGAATACAGAGACTATGCCAGCAACTGAACAATCTTTACCTGAAAGGTAAAGGTCTAGATCTCTAGCCATCTGTGAATTTGCTAACTTGTCACAATGAGAGAAAAACTTAAAGGTTGAACTGAGAGTCTGAATCTACAAATAGACAGTGGCCAGAGTTAATGACAACAGAGCACTGACTCACTGCTGCTGTATTAAGCTACAGCCAGATTCCCTATTCTTCTTCCCACTTACAACTCGGGACAAATCAGAAAAAGCCAAATAGGCTCCCTAGACCAATCACATAAGGCTCACGCCTTCTAGTTAGCCTACCTTCAGCTTCCCTATGCCTATGATGTCCAATCATAGCATCTCCAGTCTTTTCTTTTTTTCTTCAGTCTAATATTTTCTCACTCTTTTGTTTGTCTTTGAGTCTCAGATAGATATACGTGATTATGGCTGGAGCTGTAACAAGTTCTGAATAAATGGTTTCTTCTCATTTTGTTGAACTTCATTTATTTTCACACATTCATATACTGCCTACAGGCAACACTGCACACTGACCTCTACTGAGCATACTGACAGTGTAGAAAAGGCAATATGAACTTAGTTATTACTAATTCTGCCATTCAGTGTATGTCTAATCTTGGAATAGTTAATATCTCTAAGTCTCCGTTTCTTCTTCTGACAAATCAGGATAATAATGTCACTTAGGGTACAAAGATTAAATGTGATTTAATGATTAATTATGATAAAACATGGAACATACTTATCCTATTGTCTGGAACATAGGTGGTAAATAAGCAATAACAATGACAGTCATGATGATAATGGTGGTAGTAGTGATGATAATTTCTCACAGTTGCTTTGTTCTACAATCTGAATGGCAATTATATCACTATTTGCTATCTCACAGTGATACTGACAAGTTGCATCTATGACCAACAGAGGGTGTGTGTGTGTGTGTGTGTGTGTATTTCATACATCTATGAAATTCATGCATATACAGAGGTACATAGTATTATGAACCTTGATATATTCATCACACAGTTTCACCAATTATCAATTCAGACAATATTTTTTATCCATAATTCCCCAATTCTCTCTTCTACTTCATTTTATTTGAAGAAAATTCCAAGCATCATTCTCATTTCATTAGTGATATTTCATTTTATATACATTTTTAAAATAAGAACTCTTTTGTAAAATATAACCATAATATCATTATCACTCCTTAAAATTCCTTAACATTATCTACCCAATTGCTTGTGCTATGAATCTAAAATATGGTAAGAAGTTCAATGCTGATTTTTACATATTTCTATTGTTTCCACACATTTATGGCTCCTTTTTTCATTTTTACTTTTCTTTTAAATGGTTTTCATAAAAATTAATGGTTACTAATTGAATCACTTATATATTTTTGTTAAGAAGAAGAATTTGGAATAGAACTGAATTTGTCTCTATAAATATCTATCTTTACTACCTCTTGTGAGTTTCCTTTACAATTTCTTGTTATTTTAATTACAACCAACCTAGAGTGGTCTATGTAATATTTGCTATTTAATTCACTTTAGTACAGTAAAGAGAATTACAATGAAATGATAACATGGAGACTTTGCATGAGGCTTCACTTCATGCCATAAATATCTTTTCAAATATTTTCAAAATATTTGCCAGTACCATCAGAAATAATTTACTTACGAGATGATAAGTTTTTGCTTGTCTGATACATTTGTAAGGTTCGGTTTATTTACTGAGGATTATTGACGCACAGTTACCAGTAAATTTAGAAAATATCCTGTGGGTTGCATATTTACGAAAAGTCCTTCCCTGTCATTCATCATCTGTAAATATATCCTGACCACTTTTGCCATCATCAGTTTTGAGCAATTGATTTTTAGAAGCAGACATTTGAGGGGAAAAGATAAGGGGGAGGTCATTCGAAATGTTTCTGTTTTTATGCATCCATAACTCACTTCAATGAAAAAGATTTAATTTTACTGAGGGTAGCAAACTATCCCTTTAAAAGGATAAATAGAAAATACCTTAGATTCATTCTAAATAATTTATCATTTAATTTCTTTTCTTTCCTCATAACACACTTACTTTCCCAAACTCTAATATGTACTATAACAAACCTTCTCTTGTTTTTTTCTGTTTTGCAGTATTGAACAAACACTACCACTGAGCTACTTTCCAAGTCTTTTTAAATTTTATTTTGAGACAGGGTTCCACTAAATTGCCAGCTCTGGCCTCAATCCTGGTGCTTCAGCCTCCCAAGTAGCTGGGGTGACAAGTGTGCACCCCTGCACCCATGCCAATCAAAATTTTCTTAAGTTTTATGGAAAAACAACATTTAGAATCAAAGGTAATTCAACTAATGAGTTACTGCACAAAAGTCTTAAACTTCATATTCTTTATGTCTTTCCAGAGAATAGAAACAACAGCTAAATAAAATAAGAAATCCTTAAGAGGCATTTTTTCCAGATGAAAAAATTAAGGATGGTAAAGGGAAAAGAATTATCTAAGTATATCATCTTTACATTTTAATAGTAAATGAATTGGTCAGATGCAACAGTAACAGAAATGTTTAATTTTCACCTGTCAAATAATAAAATTGACATGAATGAGATGTTTGCCTTTTATGAATATTAAATATAACTCGAAGTCATTAGAGGGAGCATGCTCTAAAACCAGTGAAATCTAAATCTAATTTCTGTGGATTGGCTTAGGGCTTGATTATGTTCTTTAAGTGAATAACATCAACTGCTCTGTTAAATACTTTTCCAAGAAGAAAAAACAGAGGACATAATTGCAGGACACAAAGATAATCTCTTCTTGCTCACTGTCATTAAACTAACATTCAGATCCTTAGTGCCATTGGAAAATATCAAATGTCAAATCTCTCAACTGTAATAATTCAATTCTTGGCTGATTCAGTCTGCCTCAAATAATTTCTTTAAAATGCTCTGTCATACCCTCAATATTTTTTAAAATTTGTAACCATAGCATTTTTTATATTTGAGAATATTTTCAAATACATACACTGTAAATTATTTCTTTTTAAGTACAGAAAAAGTTGAAGCTCTTGTAACTCAGTCCAGACACAATCACAATCAAAATGAGATCTATCTGTTTCCAGAAACCAACACATTATAAGAACAGGACATTTTCTATGGACTGTTCTATGGAATCCTTTGTTCAATTAAAGTGTGGTGGCCATCTTTCTTTCTACTATATCATCTTACCAGAATTCATCTTGGCACTCTGGTAAACCTTGGTAAGTACATATTTCCTCAGTATTAAGATACTCTTCTAAGCTAAATTTCAACTTTATCCAAACCTAGAAAATCAAACCTAGTTATTTAGAACTCTGACAAGCAAATGGTATTAATATGGTAAGGGCATACTGCCACATGTCAGTGGTACTGGGCATTCTTGGCCAAACCTGGGACATACATCAGTGCACAGTATACATTTGCATATCAATCAGCAATTCCCCCCAAACCCAGTAATAACCAACTCCTGTCAGTTCTACCTTCCAAGAGTCTCCCCAGTTCACCCCACTGCTGATGCCTCAGTTCATTCAGATCCTTTGTAGCTCTCACCTGAATGGTAAATGGGAGTGGCCATCTGAGAGCCTGCCCTGATTCCACATCTACCCACTCAGTAACTGAAGCTTAACTGAACAGACAAGAGATCTATATTCCCAGAGGATAAATCTTAGAATGGATCACAAGACAGAGTGTCACTCACAAAACGTTGCACAATTTAACTCCACCACATTTGACCATGTTTTCTCCCCTCACTTGTTGTCCTCTCCCCACAACTGACTGGACACACACACAAACACACACCTGCATACACTGCATGAACCCTAATCTCTCCACAACTTCCAAAACACAGAGCCCATTTTAACAACCTTAAAAACCACACCAGACTTTGTCAGCCTCATATGAATATATTCACACAGTATTATAAATATCTGTTCTATTTCCTTCCTGCTAAACAACAAATTTCATGTGAGAGTAAATCATATCTTAGTTTTTAAAATTAATCTCTTTGATAAATATTCATCAAAGCGAAATTAATTCTAACAGACAAACCAATGTAATGTAATGAATATCCAATAAATAAACTATGAATATTTAAATACTCATTACATGTCATATCAACTTCATTTAACTTTTGGGGGATTTGTAATCAAAAATTTGAAAAAAGAACAAGACCTTAGCTCATTTAATCAGATATAGTACCAATGAATCTATAGGTAAATAACTTTTTAAAAAAATAACTATAGAAATATTAGAATTTTAAAAAATTATATCATGTTGGAAGATGGAAAAGACCTTTCTGAGCATAAATACAAAGGCAAATGTCAATAAGGAAGGAAAGTAGCACTGACTTTTCTAATTTTGAAAAATATTCTATAGCTTTGCTTTCTAATATAACTTTTATCCATGATCAATATATTTCATAGTTACACTGTCTCACACAGTATCCACTAACTACACATAGCTACTGGGAACTTGAAACTTAGTTAATGAAACTATAGAATTGTATTTTTACTTCTATTTAATATCAATCAATTTATAATTCAAATTATACTTAAACTTTATAGCCACTTGTAGTTAATGACTGATGTTTTAAACAGATAGTTCTATAAGTTCTAGAGACCCAAGTAAAATCTTCCATAAGAGGGGGCTGGGGTTGTGGCTCAGGGGTAGAGCACTTGCCTACCATGAGTGAGACACTGGGTTCAATTTTTAGCAGCACATACAAATAAATAAAATAAAGGTCCATTGACAAGTAAAACATTTTTAAAAAATCTTCTGTAAGAAAGTAAAAATACAAAACACATTGAGAATAAAACATTTGAAATAAAACTGTTGATAAATTCATCATATTCTTAAAATGAAATTGCTCTATTTCTTACAAATTAGTAATGCTCTCTTTTGGGAAAAAAAATCACAGGTGATATAAGAAAAGCAGAAATATAAATGGGCAACAAATATATGAAAAACATTTACTGCTTACAGTAATCAAAAGAAGTGCAAACGAAACATAGAGACTGCTCTAGTTCTTCTTTATCACCCCCTCCTTCCTTCACTTTACTCCTGTCAGAGCTTTCTTAACAACATCTTTCTTTTCTTGATGAATAACTGTCTGGTGCCCACGTGGCAAAAGTCTGACCTCCCTGGATAAATTCAACAGCGCACAACATGGACAACAGAATGTTCCACAGAAAGCCATGCGACTGCAGGGGCAGAACCACTGGCAGATACAGTCTCACCACTGACTCTCAGCACAGCCTGGCCACCCTCTCTGTTCTTTGCTAGCTCTTTCTCCACATTAGCTACTCATAACCTTTCTACTCTCTCAAATTTCTATCTCTGCTGTCTTCCAACTGACCATCAGCTGGTAGTCCTAGATCCTACTTCACAAAGAAATTAAAGACCATCTGGGAAGAACTCTCGACTACCTTCCCACTTAGTTCTTAAGCTTTCCCTACTATCTCTGTGGTTTCTGCGTCTCACAGCTGGGTCTAACTACATTTACTCCACCCACATATTGGGTTTCACCCTGGATTTTCTAGCCTCTCCCCCTTGTATTTTCTATTTCTCCTCATTTAAGAGCACCCATCCGTCCAACATTTAAATATGCCTAATTCTTTCCCATTTTGAAAGAAAATGTAATAGTGACTTAAAAAGTCAGCTTCAAAACACTAGTTCTGTATTTACTATTATGCGATTGTGTTTAGCTTCGTACATGACTACCTTACATGTAGAGTGGAACTGGCAAAAAGAAAATGTTTCCTCCAGAGTATGGTCATGAACACAGAATGAAAAACTTCCACAAAGTACTGAACATTTTACCTAACATATAATAACCAGAAATACTGTCAATCATTTTATTGCTACAGTTCATTTTAAATTTCCTACAGCTTTCTATTCTTTCCAACCATCCCCCGTCTCACCCCTTCCCCTTTAATCAAAGTGTTTTGGGAACCAATTTTAGACTCACAGAAGTTTCGAAGCAGTTCCGAGTTCCCTTATACCCCTTCTCAACTTCCACTAAAGTTATCACATGACATAATACTGGAACAATTATCAAAACTAGGAAACTTTTTCATATTTCACCAATTTCCACTAATCCCATTTTCTATTCCAGGGTCCAGTACAGAATTCCACATTGTAATCAGTTGCTATTTTCTCTTAGTGATCTATAATAGTTCCTTTGCCTTTCCAAGGCATGATCAACACTTTTGAAGAGAATCATTTATTTTGTAGAATGTCCTTCAGTTTGGCTTTGTCTCATATTTTTTCATGATTGAAATTCAAAAAATTCTTGAGTTTTATCTAGAATACCACAGAAATGATATTGTGTCCTTCTGAGAGGATCATATCAAGAGATTCATGATATCAATATGTCAGGCAAAACTTTTTCTAAGAATTATCTCCTCTGACTGACTCCCCTTTATCTCTTCCCTTCTGTTTTTTAATCCACTGTTCACTGGCTTCCGTTCCTATCAGCCCATTAGAACTGCTCTTGTAAAGAACATCATGACCTCTCTGGTTATTCAACATAAAATAAACATCTTGACTCTTTACTCCTGGGCCACATGGTAGCCTTGACACTGCTGAGAACTCTCATAATTCTTACACCGGGACTCAGCTGCCACAATGCCACACCCTTTCCTACTTATCACTAACTTTCTTCTCTTCAGTCTCAGCCCTTCTCTGGCTCCTTTAGTGATACATTACCTCTACATGTCAGAGTACTTATTTCTAACCACACAATATTTCTGAACAAAATCATCTACATCTCAGGTTTTACTTGCCATCCTTATAAGGAAAATTCCCACATTGATATCTTCAACATATTTTCCTTTGCTAATCCTTAACTCATACATACAACTGTATTCCCAACATCTCTGTGGTGCACATTAGAAGAATCATAAACCAAACATACCCCTCAACCAACAATAAAACCCTCATGGTTAGCCCTGTGACTCTGATTACAAGTACGGAGCACCCCCTAACCCTACTAATCCAACCTATATGTGAACCCACCAAAGTAGGATAGTTCAAAAAGTAGTTCACAATGTCATGTGTTCTTTGTAATAAATTTTATTAATATAGTCTCAGATTGCATTAGATTTTTGTGGTGACCATGTCATAATTAACACTTATTGAACTATGAAAGAATAATCTCTCAATTTTCAATCTATATTGCTCTAGTTGTTTACACAATCCTATAATTGAACAGATAAAATTTAGTCCACACCTTCCACTCTGTTAAATTTACACTCTGTTAAAACATTGCAGTCTGATACATTTTGGGATCCAAGTGCAGTAATTAAATTAGTCATTAAATCAAGATACACTGAGCAAGTACTAGGTATGCAGCTCTTTGTGAAGTGCTGGAGAGAGAGTAGTGGGGTAGAAAAATGATTGTCCCCTCAATCCTTTCTTTTCTTCTTCCATAGTATCACAGTTTTATTTGGTTCCTGTTCACCAGAGAGATGCGACACTATCTGACAGAAATATAATGGGAGCCTCATATGAAACTAGTTTTTTGGTACCACGTTGAATAAATTTAAAAGAATTGAAAATAATTTAGGTGCATTTCTTGTTTATCCCAACAAAATATTATCTTTTCAAAATGTAATTGAGATAAAAAATTAATGAGATATTGTGCCTTTTCATATCATTCTAAGTCTTTGAAATAAATGCATATGTTATAATATGTTATACTTAGAGCACATCTTCATACAGAACAGACAAGTTTCAAGGGCTCAATAGCCTTATTTGTCCAGTGGTTACTGTAATGGATAGTTTAGAGGTACAGAGTTTGCATTTCCCAGTAAGTTGTTCTTGCCAGTGGAAACTAGAAGCTAGTTACACTTGCAACTTATACGTCATTTACTTATAAGAAAACTACTTACATTTTGGAGTCTCTGGTATTGCAGTTTAAACCTGTACCTAAAAAACCTAAGAGTTGAATAAGCAACCCCACTCAGGGCCTGAAGTCTGCATTCCCTCCCATCTGTATGTTGATAAGCATGTCTTCTTTATCTTCATCTAAAACAAAGGATCCAAATATAGTCAAGAAAGAGAGAGAGAGAGAGAGAAGAGGGGAGGAGAGAGGAGGAGAGGAGAGGAGAGGAGAGGAGAGGAGAGGAGAGGAGAGGAAGAAAGAAAGCATGAGCTCTGCCATACAATTCTGGAGACATATATGTCTGTGTGGTGGTCCATTAGTCAGCAGCCCTCTGGTGCAATTTCTCAAGACTGTCCTAGTTACAAGTCTTCACTCTTTTTGCATTTACCACATAGTTCTTCGAACTGCCCTGTCATAAGGTTGAGAAGTAAGGAGACATTTGTTTGGCTTACAGTGTCTCCAGCTTGTCTCTTGACATTTCTGTGCATCTTGTCCCACTTATTAAGGAGTTCATTCATAGAACTCCTCAATGGTGTTCCCTGTGTCATGCTGTACCATCCAATGGCTTGAGGACATGTGATAGTGGCTAAGCTATTGGGTCACTATCATGACAGCAGTAGGAGGGAGATCAACCAAGATTTTCCAGGTTTCTCATCATCAGTGAATGGTGGATTCCCATAGTATATCGTGTGTGTGTGTGTGTGTGTGTGTGTGTGTATGTGTGTGTGTGTGTGTGTGTGTGTGTGTGTGTGTAGCAGGAGGGGGAAATACATGGAGATATACAAAGGAATCCATCTTAAATCTACATGTATAAAAAGAACTTCATTTTTTGTTTAGAATGTAAATGTAGTACATTTGGAAATGCTCTTATTAAATATTTTATATAAAACTGAAGAAACTATTATTCATATTAAACTATCATCATCACTGGTACTGTTATTTTTGGATAGTCATTGTCCATCCCTCCTTTAATCTTTCTCCAGGTGCAGACAATCCAGGTGTGACAACAGTCAGGGGGTGTTGCTGAGTTTATGTCAATCTCTGCCTCGGATTATTTTATGTATGTCACAAGTGCTCACGAGAAACGAAAGGAGTCAGAGTCAATGGTTAAGAACAAACCAATAAATTGCAAACAATCTACTCTGAAAATTTGTTGACCCACTTCCCAGGAATTCATGAGTGTCAAATGGGTGTTAGCTTTCCCTCCCATTGCCTTCTTCCTGTTGACTGGAGGAAAAAGGGTGTCTTGTGAGTGGAGGAGAGGACATGCCACATAAAGGATCCTATGCAGGAATGCATGTTATCCTTAGAAGGGGATATCTAGGCCACAGACTGTGGCTTAACCCCTGACAGTCTCCAAGATGTGGGGTCATCCACTCTTTCTATTTGTCAGGTCATAATTATGACCGCTAATGGCACCTGTCCAAAATATATATGATTCTTCATGAAGAGAAGTATATCAATGGGAGTATCTTGATAAGCAAAAATAAGAGTATATGATGTTTGATTATTTCCTTACCTTATTGGTTAGCAACTAAGAAATGTTTTGAAATCTCTCAACCTGTGTGAAGTCTTAACAATTCCATTATATTACCTCCTTCCTCCCTAACCCATATGTAGCAAACTTTAAAAAAAAAAAAAAGTTGGTCAAATGAGCATTAAGAACAAAAAGTCATGAAAGCCTCCATGCTACCACACTCTCAGAAGGAGGGATCCTCTTCCTCGGGAAAGTAGTTGAGAAACAGCAGAATTTGGAAAGACCACTTAGGGTAACCCTTCATGTCTGCTGTTGCATCCGATTTGATAATGCAATTTCCCAAATATGAGATTCCTAAAACATACATAAATTCAATGGTATTATTTATTAGTATTGCTATGTCTCACTAACAAGTTAGGAAACCTAAGGTTTCGAGGCATTAAATGACTCATTTATGGTCGAAATTAATAAGTGCAATTACCCAGATTTAGGTTATATTTTGAAAGTATGCTTCCAGACTTTTGTAACTCTTTAAACAATATGATCACACCAAGAACAAATTCTGAATTTGTAACTTAAATTAATGGAAACCTAAACATTGATCTAAAAACTTTGAAATTGTTACACACAAATGACATGTTCATAGGTAAAATAATTTCTTGAATCTTAAACATTTAAGTTGTTGAATTTTCTTTCTCTTTCATTTAAATTTACATCTCCAGTATTTCTTGGAAAATTGGGAATGGAACCATCATTTGACCCAGCTATCCTTCTCCTCGTTCTATACCCAAAGGACTTAAAAACAGCAGACTACAGGGACACAGCCACATCAATGTTTATAGCAGCACAATTCACAACAGATAAACTGTGGAACTAACCTATATGTCCTTCAATAGATGAATGGATTAAAAAAGTGGCATATAAACACAATAGAACATTAATCAGCAATAAAAGAGAATAAAATCAGGGCACTTGCAGGTAAATGGATGGAGTTGGAGAATATAATGCTAAGTGACGTTAGCCAATCCCCAAAAACCAAATGCTGAATGTTTGCTCTGATATAAGGAGGCTGATTCACAGTGGGATAAATAGGGAGGAGGAACATGGGAGGAATAGATGAACTCTAGATAGGGCAGAGGAGTGCAAGGGAGAAGGCATGGGGTTAGAAATGATGGTGGAATGTGATGGACATTATTATCCAAAGTACATGCATGAAGACATGAATTGGTGTGAATATACTTTGTATACAACAAGATATGTGAAAAAATGTGTTCTATATGTGTAACGTGAATTGTAATGCATTCTTCTATCATATATAAATTTTAAAAATTAACTAAAAATTAAATTTACATCTCCAGAAATTTGGTAGAACATATTCTGTTTTTCTTTTCAAATGTGAAAGCCATCTCAATAATTAAGCACAGACTTAACTTTACGAATCTATGCTCAAACATCTTTTTTATACCTATCATGTGCCACAGCCCAGTGAACCCCAGTGAACCAGATCCCTGGTCCACTTAGGCATGTATTTAATCATGAAGCAATGACTGTTTTATGATATAAGTTTATAAAGCTGGGAATGTGCATCCAATTATCTTAATAATGTAGTTAATCTCTTTTCATTGAATTCATGTAAGTCATATATAAATCTATTTGTATATTCAGTGCCTAAACTTTTCCATTCAGTTAAGGCAAAAAAGAAACATATATATATAATCAAAAACTAAAAAGTTGAGTTGGAACAGCGAGTTACTTTTTCTTCACTTATAATAATTCATTTACCTAAAATTTTCATTTTTTAAATCTAGACTGATATGTTAGGCCATTAAACCTGGCTATTATATAATCTCAATTTGAAAATTCTATTATAAGAAAGGATCAGACAGTAGCTTTTAAGACTTTCAATTTTCTAAACCATGTGACTATTCTTCCCAGCAAAATTAAGGAAGAAACGGGCAATTTGGGCACTTCTATATTATATAAAACACTTTTCTGTTAGTTCCTTTTCACAGCATTTTGGAGTGATTCTCTAGCTAATAGTAATAACCCAAAATTGAAAGCTATAGCATATGTTGAATAGCTGCAGCACCCCATAAATCATATTTACTGCCATTTGTTAACATGCTGTTTTAATTTAAGAAAATTCAATGACAGTTCATAAATTTTGCAGAACCTCAAAAGATGACATGATCTTATGTTGAAGACTAAAGGGATATTGTCTATATTAATGTGTGCTAGGAGGTCACATGCTATTCTCAAATTTAATGCTAAAGAAAATTCAGTTAACTCTGCAGAAACATAAGGAGTCCTGCACAATCAGTCTTTTGGCTAGCCAAGGATTAGGGATGAGGACTTAGAGTTTAAACACCTGAGTTGTGCTTTGAAAACCTTTTTTATACCAAATACAGCTGGTGGAAGGAAAGCCGAAAAGGGTAAGAAACGAGGGCTTTAGAGATATATATTAATAGTCAATAGTCAGCAAATTTAAAAAAAAATTCAAGACTACTATGCACAAGAACTAATAATCTTTGAGTAATCTTTCTTTGGTATTCATTCTCAAACTAAAGGATAAAACTATTTCTATGTCCACATAGAGGGAGATTCCCTTAGGATGCTGGTTGTCTTTGTCAGTTTAGGCAGCAATAACAAAATAACAAAGAATAGATGGCTTAAACAAGAGTCATTTATTTCTCATAGTTCTGGATGCTGGAAAGCCTAAGATCAAGGTGCCAGTATGGTCAGGTTCTGGTGAGGGTTGTCTTCCTGGCTGACAGCTGCCTTCCTGCTGTACCCCATGATGGAGAGAGGAAGGCTTGGTATTTCTTTCTCTTCTTATAAAGACAATAATCCTACCATGCAGCTGACACTGTCATAACCTAAACTAAATCTAATCACTTCCCAAAGGTCCTCACCTCCTAACATGGTTACTTTGGCGATGATGACTTTAATGCATGAATTTGGGGGACACAAGCCTTCAGTCCATAACTGGTTATTAGTCGTCAGTATACCTAGGAACATTTTTTGGAGGCATAGAAAACTTCAGATCATCAACCCTGCACCCTTCTGATTCTGATTCATTCCATCTAGGAGGTAGCAGAAAATACTTTCAAAACCAGTCTGGGAATTCTGAGGTAAGAGTCCACAGACCTCATTGTTAGAGATCCTGTCCTGAGCTGAAATTAGCTTTGAGAAGAAGGGATTGCAAACAAATATACTATTCCAGGAGAAGTCAGAGAGACGAGTCTGGAAATCAGGCTGTTCTATGAATGATATCGGAGAGAACCAGGAGATGCCACCATAGGCACATGTATCTTAGGGTCAGTCATCTAGTGGTTGAGCTGAGTAATGTATATGCAAGCACTATCCTATTTCCACCCCCATTTCCACTTCAAAGGATCTTAGAAATCTATCTTTGAATAGTGAGAAAAGAAAATCTGACGAGTATCCTCCTACTCAATCTCAAAATGAATTTTTAAGATTGATTTAGGAGGGATAGTAGATGAAAACTGGCTGTCCCTTGGTGGGATACAGCTCTAAGCCTGGTGGGGTAGGTCTGGCCAAGGAGAGCTCATCTTGAGCAATAAGTCATCTCTCTTTACAAAGAAAAGTCTCTTGAGGAAGACAACAACAAACCTGTGAGGATTATGTCTAATTACACATAATATTTTTCAATGTATTGAGTCTATTTTGTCTTATGGGCTATGATCATGAATAGTTCAAATAAACAAAACAACAATAACAGAACATGTCACAAGAAGTGATAATTGTTCTGACAAATAAAGCAGTATAGTCAGATTAAAACCCCTGAATAGGGAGGCTTTAATAGAATTAACCACTGGGGCTTATTTTTCAAATCTGAAATCATAAGCTTTAAAAGTATTTTGCAGCTTCAAAGTATTTTGCAACACACATATAATGATGATTTTAAAAAATATTATTGTTTATATGCATAAAACAAAAGCAGCAAAAGAAAGAGAATTATGATTCTGAAAAACTGAGAATTACTTTTAGTGTATTATATAGTTCCCTACACAAGTTCAAGCTGTCCTTTAAATACAGATGCATGAGACCATTGCTGTTTCTAGCAAAGGAAAAATGAGTGCCCTCATAGTGCTATTTGTTATTAAATTATTTATATAGTGGATTTACATAGGCTATGTGTTACTAAAGGAAAAAGCAAGTGAAAATGAAGTATAACTCCTACAGAGCAATTCTCTTTAAAGATAAGGGTCTCTGTGCACTAAGTGAAATTGCTCTATTGATGAATCTGGTGAAATGTTCCTGGATAAACATGAGCCTCAGGAAATATAAAAAATCTCTTAGGCCAACTTCCAAGTGCCTAGGAACTTTTATCACTTGCATACTGTGGAGCAGCTAGATAAGCATAAAAAATGTTGCAGTGATAGAGGATTAACTACTGTTAAATTACACTGAATACTTCTATCTTTAAAATCCATTTAATTTCTTTGAAAACATGAAGTTTTCTAAAGATTAAAGTTTATTAATTGATTTTGCTCTCAGATGATTGGTAAGTACTGGTCTCAAAATGTCATTTAATATACTGATATCCCCAGGAAAACAGAAATTATGTGAATAATCCCATTTATATGTCCTAACTGCTTCTGAAAAATTCAGGACATTAATTCAAAGGACAGATGTAGGTTATTTTAAAGAAAACTTCAAAGTGAATATATTTCCCTGCTTTAAAACACATAGATATGCTCACCTCTGAAAGGGATAGGTTATCTTCAAGGGCAGAATACTCATTCAACATCTAGATGTACGCTGCAAAGACTGATGGATGAGAGCAGGGCAAGGAAACAGTTGGCAGTCAAGGGCAGCATCCCCTATCTTCAAAAAAATTCCTACTTTGGTCATCTCATTTTATGTATATATAAAATTTTAAAATATTTTATGTTTGATCAAAAGCACCATGCAACCACTTGTTGAACATAATGAAGAAAGTATGTCAAAATCCAAATTGAACTTCATTTTGATGAAGTTCACAGAGAATTAAACACAATTTCCCTAGAACCTCATATTAATTTCCTGGCCAGAATTATATCCTCCCAAAAGATAGAAGAAAAAAAAATACAAAACTAAAAATCTTTGCAAAAGTCACAGTCAATTATAATAGCCAATAGATGAAACACCCATATACTCACTAAATATAAGACAAGTGGTATATTTAAACGTAAGTAAATAAACAAAGGTATTAAAAGAAGAATTCCACATGAGTACAAACTGAAGAATGAAATATCCTGGCAACAGTCACTAAAATAGGAAGCAGAAGACCTGGTTTAAGTCAGATCATGTAATCTCCCACCTCCAATTTTATCACTGTATTTACATGAAATTTAAAGTCCATGACATGGCCCACTACACCCTACATGAGTTGTCTTATGCCTTTCTCTCCAGTTTCTTGTGTGGGCTGCTCCTCAGCCTCATCACTCATTGTCCCCTCCAAGATCACACTGGTCTCCTTTGAAGTCCTCAGATACACCAAACTTCATCCTACTGACCCCAGTCTACTTAAATTTAGTCCTCTCCTAACCCACCTGTTGAATTGAGTGCCCTATTTGCTTTCTCATGTTCTACTCTTCCTCTGAAACATTTATCAATGTGTACAATTATATACATGTAAAATTATTTATTTAAGTTCTCTTTCCCACACTTGACCATAAGATTTCGGAAAGCTTATGTGATAACTAGCATTTACTAAAAACTAAGTCAATAATGTTAAATTCTGGCACTTACTAATTATGTTAGTGGAGATCCACTACACTGATCTGTGTACAACACTTACATCATTCTCTCTTCCAATGGCCAGGTGAGAGGATCTATGTCCACATTACTTTTTATCAGAGTGAAGGGAACCAACAAGTGCCAGATGGAACATGACCGTGGCCTCATCTCTTCTCACCTTAACCTACTGGCCTAATGGGCCCAGACAGCAGGAGATTTATAATGCTACAAGAATTTACTCCTGCCTGGATATTTTAGGGATTTGACTCCTGTCAGGTATTGCAACAAAGTCAAGTGATTTCAATTTACCAGGCAAGGACAAGAAATGGTTTCAGGAAAAACCAAGGTGATGAACTATTGAGCATTCAGTTCATTAGCTGTCATCCATCTTGACATCTTCATCTTTCAAGCAGTACTGCAGAAAATCAAAGACTTGTGGTGCTTCCCTTAAAAAAATCTGTGAAGGAAGCCATATCCTCTTAAAGTTAAAGAGACCATGAAGGATATTTCAAATGGATTATGAAAGATGACCATTGCCTCAAAAGTGAAAATCTTGATATATAATTGTAAATACTACCTGTTTCTTTAAACACATTAAACTTAAAAATAACACCATTAAAATATATAGTAGGATAACTGCTGGAGTATTTTTAGCCTATTCTAAGTTGATGCAGTCTACATTTTAATATGCAGTCATAGTAATAAGACAAATAACTGAGTATTTGATTTTAGAAAAATCATCTTAAGGGAGAAAAAATAATCTCAGGAGAAAAAGGTATTTTCCTGAAAATCCAGCCAATAAAACCTGGGCAGTAAGATTTCAGTGACTAGCCAAGTATTGAAGATATCTCCTTTCTTCTTTTGTTTCTCTGCTGTGCTTGCTCAGCATTGAAGTACTGAAATTCCAGATTTTTTGCAATTATATGAAGAGTTTTCTAGAATTACAGAGTAATTTAAGCAACCAAAGACACTAAAGAATTGGTTTATAACCTTCTCCAGCTACTATCCATTACTAAGGGGAAAGAAACTATTCTACTTCAATTTCCTTATCTCCCCAGAGATAAAGTAAGATGAGCTTCATGCTTTACTTCTATATTCCAGGTAATATTTTATTATTTCTAAGAGGCATTGTAAGTTCCCTTTGAATTCTCCTCTTCCTGAACATTCCTTGAAGACTCCTCCAAATGTGTAGATACTAACAACTAAAATAAAACAAAACCAAGACTCTTTCCCATGTCTCCCCTTCCTGAATTTACTTCTTAAAACATCTAAGTCAGGCTGTAAGAGAAAAATGGTAACTCACAGCTGGTACTTTGTGGCAACAGGTCCACAGACCCTAAGACACTACCATGGGCTCACAAAAGCCTCTGTATTCTTAAGTTACTGGAAGACAACTGAAGGACTATCCAGGTACATGCTTTGCCCTTTGGAGAAAACCCAAGGTAGCTGGGTGGGCTGTGTCTGAAGGATGACATCTAGTAGCTCAGTAAACTGCAACATATAAAAATTATTTCAAGGTCTTTGCCTACAAATTCTCCAACATATAACTAAATCTCTTGTCGCTATCATACCACCACCATCATGTCCACTTCTACTAACACTTGATTTTTATACTTGGTATTTAATGTAGGGCAATTCATATAACAACTGCAACAACACCTGTAACACCTGTATGGGACTGGCATTATTATTTTCAATTGTCAGGTGAGAAAACAGAACCAGGTAACATGTTTTAGATTTTTGCTACACAAAGTATGGTTCATGGAATAGTAGCTATGCATCACCCGGGAACTTATTAGAAACAGAAGCCCAGGGCCAACCTCCAGATGACTAAAGAATCATCTGCATTTTAATAGGCTATTCAGGTGACTTATATGTACATGAATATTGAGAAGTGCTGCTCCAGGTAAACAGAATAACTCAGATTCCAACTTGTATGTCTCTAGCTCAAAGATTCAGACATGAAAATAGCAAGAGCTCTTCTTGATGATGCAGTGACACCTAAAGAATGAAAAACACAGAGTACATTTACACCTAGGCACAATTTTTTCTTCAGCTGACAAAATCTAAGACTGAGAATTTTACATTTTAGGGAACAAAAGAGTGGCCTGAGAGTCACAGAGGAAATACATGTCTGGTTGGGAAGTAGGAGCGAAGCCTTGGAGAGGAAATTGGACTGAAAACACTATTTGTCCATTTCAGTTTGGCCCAGGACTAAGGGATGACAGTTCCAGCTCAGTAGAAGTGGTCTTGATATCAGATAATCTTACAGAGAAGCTCAAGAGTGCTTAATTGAATTATGGCAATTTCACCTCATAAATTAAGCATGCCTTATCCCTTGATTAAGGACCTGGGATATTCCTTTGCTGAATAAACATACTTAATCTTCAGGTTCTTTTATCAGACAATCAGCTCAATATTGAGACTTCCAGAAATCACAACTATTTCACTAAGTCTGATAAATAGAAATACCTCTTTGGGTGAAACTTTTTAAAAATCAGAGTTTTTTTCTACTACATATAGTAAATCAAACTATATTAACCAACCAAGTGTCCATTTGAGATCTGTACCGATGGTATTCAAGCCTGATCATTAAAATGTGTTATTTTAATGCAAATTAGTGCCTGATTAAAAAAAAATCCCTTAAGTTTGGTTAAATAATTTTTTGCTGTAGTCTTAACACTATTATATTCCCCAGGTTAATCTTCTTGATCCCAGAACAGAAAGGAAAACTTCAGGTTATCTATTTATTATTCAAGTTGTCAAAATTAATTAGGTTAAGATTTTTACCTTTTTGTTAAAAACTAGTTGGATACGACTTCATCTTCTTTTTGAAAATTTTAGCAAATGACTTTTTACTCTAAAAAATTTTTCAACACTTTAATGAGATATTATTTCCATATTTTCTTGGAGGAAAAGTTAGCATTGTTTTTAAAAATTTTGGTTTTTATTGTTTTATATAACCATGTAGCCCAAGTAGATAACCATGTTATGTCAATATCTATGACTTTGAGTTCCAATTTTAAAATCAATCTTTGGTCATGTGTTTTTCACTGTGAAAACTTCCAAGTTCCAGGCCTTAGCATGACTGGCCAATGAATTCATTTATACCAAGAAAATAAATGAGCTTTGTTCACATTTCTAAATTAAATGAAAGAGAATAGAAAACCACTCACTTTTGAAAGAAAGATGACAATTTTCCTTCAAACTTTGACTTTAATAGAGGAAGGTATAAACTAATATTATTTCACAGATAGGATGAGAGTTTTAGATTTTTTAATCAATATTTGTTAGATTACTCTGGACCCTATCCAAGGAAGAACTGAAAATTTAATAAAGAAGATATATTTCATTTTGTGAATGTAGTTATGCATGTGAAGATTAAAGGCTCTGGCAGTGTCTAAAAATGAAGTCTTTTATTTTTTGTGCTAGAATAATGCATGCATTAGCATTGTGACAGCTTTAAAATCTCATATAAGGAGCTTGAACATGGATTACATGATTCACTATCAGGCCCTGAAAGCTATGAGTAATATTCTGGTCATCTGTTGCTACTAACAAATTACCCTCAAGTTTTGTGGCTTATCACAACAAACATTTGATCATTTATTGTAATTGTGTGGGTCAAGAATCAAGAAGGCTGGGCACTGTGGTGCACACCTGCAATCTCAGCATTTTGAGGGGCTGAGGCAAGAAGATCACAAACTTGAAGCCAGAGAAAAGAAAAAAAAAACATTCAGGAAAGGAATAATTGAGCAACTTTTCCATGTCAGGTGGCACTGACAGAAGTCACTTGGTTGTCTTCAGCAAGAGTTGGTGGCTGAGCTGCTCCAGAGAGCCAGCTTCATTTATGTTTCTGTAATCATGATGGGAATGGTGAGAAGAGTGGGCTCAGCTGGAAGCAGACTGCTGTACCACCTGTGGCCTCTCTGATGCAGTGGCCTCAGAGGACTGGGTATTTGATTTGGCAGCTCAGGGCTCCCAAAGGAAATGTTCCAAGAAACCCAGACAGAAGGTATAAGGTTTCTTCTGCATTTGTTTCAGAAATCCTAAAATGTCACTTCTACTACATTTGTTAACTAAGTAGAATATGGATCCCAGGATATTAAGTAAAACCAAAGAAGGTTGAATTGAAATGTGGTTTTTAGGTTTTTTTTAAAAAAAAAAAAAAGAAAAGAAAGAAAGAAAAGAATGTACACTTCTTATTTCTGGGTAGAATAAATGAGATCATTAATATGAAATAAAGGGGAAGCTCATACACCTACCTATAAGGGTAAATGTAAAAAAGTTAACTATGATCAACACATTGTTTAACCATTTTGTGACTCAGTGCTAAAAAGAAATGACACAATAATTGGGAAAACTTTAAAACAGTTTATCTGTCTATATTGAGAAGGAAGAAAAGAGAATACTCTGAAGAGAACAAAAGGCTCTAAATGGGAAGGAGACTACAGCGAGGCAGCCAGTAGCAGACCAGGGCAGCTGTGTGCAGAAGGAAACCAGAACAGAAAAAGAATCAGAGTCACTGAAAAGGTTTAAGAGGTTATAAGGTACTGAAATGCAGGATAGCCTTATATTCTTTTTAACCACAAGCAGGTGTTTTCTAAGTCACAAGTTACTGGAAAAAAAAGAAATACTGCCACCAAAAACAATGTAATAAGAAGTCTTAGTAAATAAGGTTTATTTAGGCTTTGCTAGGTGATTGAGAGCAAGAGAGGGTGCAAGGGAGAATGCAATGTATTTGTGGTAGGCAGAATAATAGGCAGATAGATGTTCATGTTCTACTACTGAAACCTATGGATATGTTACATGAAGGAATTAATGTTGCAGAACAAGTGAATTTTAAATCAGGAGATCATCTTAGATTGTCTGGGATAATCATAAGGATCCTTAAATGCAGAAGGAGGATGAGCCAGATCCAGAAAGATGACATAATGAAAGGCTCAAGGGAATATTGCTGGTTGTGAAGATAAAAGGTGACATAAACCAAGGAACACAAGCAGTGTGTGTGTGTGTGTGTGAGAGAGAGAGAGAGAGAGAGAGAGAGAGAGAGAGAGAGAGAGAGAGAGAGAGAGAGACTCTCCCCTAAAGTCTCCAGAAAGGACTGCAGCCAGCTAGCACCCTGATTTTAGTCCAATGAGACCCATTTCAAGCTTCTGATTTTCAGAATTATAGGATAATACATGTCCATTTTAAGGCACTACTTGTGATAATTCATGACAGCAGCAATAGAAATTGTGAAAAATGTATGGGGAACTTGAAGGGGAAAACCAAAAGCATTTAAACACATGTGCATTTGCAAACAGTTGTTCAAGGATGATAAAAATGATACTGAGGCTAATAAATGCATTACAAAAGAAGATAACTGCTTGAAAGAAGGAAAGTCTCCATAAAACCCAATGCTGGACAGTCCTATTGGGTTCATAACAAATGTGCTTCATATAGTGTTTGAAAAATCAGCTTCCTGTTTAGTTTAATACTGATTTGATGGCTATGGACATCAGGAACTAGCTCAAGAAGAAATGAATCCATTATATAAGTAAGCTAAACACGGCTATGAAATAACAAACTCATTATCACATATGGCTTGTTAGATTAGGTACCTTAGCAAAGGAAAGAAGAGAGAAGGGAGCTAAAATTATTTGGAATAAAAAAAGATATCAAATTGGATCCAAGTAAAAATGCAAATGCATTTCTAGTGAGACATTTTTAACCATTGACAGAGCTTCCGAGTTTCAGCTGAGTCTTCATAACATCTTGCAAAAAATGCATGGCAAAGATACAGCTGAACACCCACCAGCTGAAGCTGGGCTATGATTGTTCTGGCAAACACATAACCCAGAGTAAATATTGTCTTGCACGAAGATGTGAGGAGGTGGATTAGGCATTGTAATTACCATTTGCTGGGTATTTGGCATTCTTTTTAAAGATTTAATCATTTAGATGAGACTTAGTATCACTAAAAAAGAAGTCAATATTTCTGTGAGCCAGGGAGGGAACATCACGGATGTTTTCCTTCTGTTTAGCTGTGACATGTGCCTACAGAAAGACAATTTCACCTGTTAGTTACTTGTTCAAGATAGCAGAGATATGGAATCATGAGTAAAAACTTCCTTCAGACCATTTTTTTCCTAAACACACTATGTTCTCATATATTATTGATCAGAAACTGATAGTTTAAAAGGGTGGCAGTTTATGAAATCTTACAGTAGTCTTATTATGTTATCTTAATTAATTTTACAACCAGCACTCTCCCACTGTCATTTGTGGTACATCTAAAGTATTTATGCACAAATTAACACTAGCCAAGGCAGACTCTGATAACAGCTTTCAGAGAGACTTTTGTTAATCTTCTCCTTGTCAATGGGCATCTACTGACACAAATTGCTTTAATCTGAGTTGCTGATATTAAGCATTTGTAAAACAACATTTTGAGACACTGATTAGTTTACTAATCCTTCAAGGTAGTGTCCCTAAATTTAGTGTACTGAAGATCATCTGAAATTTGTAAAAGTCAGCTTAGAGAAACCAATTCTTTAGGTCTATGTAGAGCATAAAAATCCATATTTTCAACAAATTCTCTGGGAGACTCGGATCATAGGGTCAAGGATATGTAACCAGAGTGGTTTTGCAGTCATGTATTATCCTGGACAATACTGTCCTTCAAACCCTTTTCTTCTTTTCTTTAAATCTGTAAGTCCTTGTACACATGATCTAAACAGTCTTCACAATCACCTGGTGAGGCAGGTATCATTATTATCTCCATTTGACAGAGAGACAAAGGATTACATCACTTGCAAGTAACTCAGGCTGCCAAACCAAAATACCATAGACTAGAGGCTTAAAAAAAAAAAAAAAAAAAGAGAGGGCGATATTTATTTCTTGTGGTTCTGGATGCTGAGGAGGCTGAGATGAGCAAGTCAGGGTGGTCAGATTCTGGGCCCTCTTCCTGACTTGCAGGTGGCTGCCTCCTTGCTGTGTGCTCAACGGTATCCAGTCAGTGTGTGTGTGTGTGTGTGTGTGTGTGTGTGTGTGTGTGTGTGTGTGTGTGTGTGTGTGTGTGTGTGAAAAGATCTTTCTCTTCTTCTCAGAAGGTTACCAATCCCATTGGATTAGCATCCCACTCTTAGGATGTCATTTACTCTTAATCACCTCCTAAAAGCCTTACCTCCAAATATAGCCACATCAGGAGTTAGGACTTCAACACTTTAATCTGAAGGAGGGGGAACACAGCTCAGTCTATAGCACTTGTCTATTACAGTGAGTAAGTGGTACCCAGGATCTGCACCCAAATTAGTCTGATTCCAGAACTTAACCATTTCTGCCTTCCCTCACTCTTACCCTCTATTCTGGACCATTGGAAAGGAATAGTGATTGGTCACCCGATGACTGGGACATAGAGGTTTGCCGGGAAGAATCATCAGTCTCCCATTAACTAAGAATAGACTTTAATATAGTCCAAGTTTCTTAATTAAACTTTGAGGGCTATGACTACTTTATTCCTGCAACTTTATGACTAGTGAAGTATTTGTGTTCATGGAGAACCATGGTTCAAAAGATCTCAATACAGGGGTTTTCAGCAGTTTAAGAGAGGATGTCAGGAAAGGTTGAGGTGGTTGTGTTTGCCTTTGAATTTCACATCCATCTTCTCTTCCAAAGCCAGAAGCCTTAGCTTGAAATTAATATTCTGTCTTATACTTCTTCTTATCCCAAATTGGTGAAAACAAAGTAGAAAAAGTCAGCATTTTTTCAATTCACAATCTATATATAAAAGAGTCGTTCACATCTCAACTTCCTTCACACACCATAGTCTGGTGAGGAAACAAGTAAGAATTAAAGAAAAAATATAAAAACACATTTTTACAGTCTTATATCAACATCCAAGCAAGATAAATGAAAATGTATTTAAAGAATCACTTATTACAATTGAATGAATATTTGTATTTTGTTGGAAATTTGTATACCAAAAAATATTTAGCATGTATTATAAAGATTGTATTATTCACATATAATAATTAATAGGAGGAAATTTCATTAAAAGAAAGAACTCAGTTTTTCTGCTTCTGTGTTAATGTCTAGATGTCATTTAAAGTTATGTATGCGTTGAAGAGGGGAAAGCCCTTAACGTACTGTTGGGAGGGAGAGGGGAAGGAAATGCAGAGTATCATCACTGATTCTACTCTTCCCCTTATGGAAAAAATGAAAATTATTGTTATTAATTCAATCTTCTAACTTATTCCCCAAACTATAAAACTTCATATATAATATTATAAAAATGTAGGTATAAAAATAGATGTGGCATATTTTACATATAGTGTATATGAGTATGTGTGCATGTGTGTGTGTCCATCATGAAAATCCTGAGTATTGTGTAGATAATTGGTGAGGAAGATCAGTTAAGCTGCCCAAGCCATATAAATGTTAAATGTGGAACCAGGAATTACCAAAAAATCTGGAAAAGCAGGGTATGATATTCTATGTTTGGGAGTTTTTCAAGGAAACTTTGGAAATATGCTATTAAAACTCAAACTCAAAATGAAGTTCCTTCTTTCAAAAATTTAACTACATAAGCAGTAACTCAGAAGCAAGGACATTTATTAATAAAACCTAAGGTAGGAAAAAGGTAAGTTTCTTTTCCATTGTAAACTATCACTTGAAGTGACTAAATCATTTCTTTCCCTCAAATAATCACATAGTGTAAACTTCAGTGTAAAGGCATTTTATCTTTTAAAAGTTGTGTCTAAGCAACATTGTAGAAGGGAAATTTTGATTCCTGAAAGAAACAGCATAACGGGCTACATTATTCCAAGGAAATAACAATGATTTTCCGTAATGAGTGCTCTAGTAAGCAAAATTCTTTATAATCCTGGAATTGAATAGTAGGGACCATTCTTACATAGTTGAGATTCAAAAATTCAATAAGAGATTCTGCTTGATAAAAAAAAAATATTAACAAAACATTCCAACCTTCATGGTTAAATGCAGCAGCAAAATATATATTTTTAAGAGTCCACCACCTGGTTAGAAATGAGATAGTTCATCCCTTTTCCACTCAGCATTAACTGGGACATTCAGGTGTGTGAACCAGAGGCATCCGAAGCCTCAAAACACCAAGGCTGAAATAGCTGGGGATCCTTGGACATCTGTGTCTATGTGGCTTTTCCAAATGATCTCTCCTGCATAACACTTTCAGGATAAAGAGACATTTTATATGTTAGCTCAGGACTCTCAAGGCTCAAGACTTGTGCTTCAAAGAGACAACAAGGTAGAAGCCATGTTGCTTTTTATGACCTGGCTAAGGGTAATGCAACACTGCTTCTGTTTTGGTTACAAGTCTTTCCAGATTCAAAGGGAGAGAACATGGAACTTACCTCTATGTGGAGAAGTTTCGACAGGCATTTTATGAAGAGAGTATGTGAGAGACATATATTGTTGGATCCATTTTTGAAACTATAATCTGCACAGATGTCCTTTTATCAAGTCAGCAGGGAACAGGTACAAAAGCATTAATTTCATATCGGAACATCCCATTTTCTGTCAGCCAAGAAGCCCATGGAACCAGAAAGGAATTTTAGTGGCCATATTAAACTTGTTTCCCAGTTCCCTTCTCTGGGAATCTTCCACACTCCACCCATAGTTCTCTCACTCTAATGTTCACACATCTTCTTAATTGTAAGCCTCCTGACAGCTGTTTGCCCAGTTGGCTGCAGCCTCAGTTAATGGTCAAGCCTGGGTACCTGACTCAATGGAGCCAGGAAAAATCCATTGTGTTTTTTACAATAATAGGGAAAGAGAGCATTTATAAAGAAGGGAAAGAAAAGAAGGAGATGGGAAAAGGCAGATAATGGAGAAGTCCAAGAATAAGTGAAGAGAAGGGAACAAAGTGAACAGGAGTGCCACCTGCAGGTTTATAGGCTCTGGTTCCTGTCTGTCCCTGGGGCCTGCTCCATCCTTAGGTTCAATTTACCACTATATCCTTAATAAAGTGCCTCTATTATTGCTTAAGCAACTTGTTACTCATCAAAGCATAATAAGTTCAAATTTACACATGTATATGCATATAACCTTACAAATCTACATATACACATAATCTTATATCAGAGATTAATTATATAGGATGAACCATGTATGGAAGGCATTGGTTATCTTTTTAAGTTTTTCTGGGTCCAGAAAAGATCCTAACAGATTGATAGATTTCCTGTGTCTAGAAGGGGGCTCTTCAAGCCTCACCCTCCAATCTCACCTTTTTTTTTTTTTCTATGACCTGGATACTCTTAAAGTAAGTAGAAATCAGGCGGGCACATTTTAACACAGTAAAGTAAAGGGAACTAGGAGTAAGAAAATAATCCTTCCCTCATCTGTTATTACATATGATAGATTTACAAAAAAAAAAAAACCACCAGACACTGATGAAGAGAAAAGCTAATATCAAATCCAAAGTGGTCTGTCTCTAGTGATCTGATTCTTTCAGCCCCAGAAACAGAGGAGGTAAATAGTACTAGAATTCCTACATGTGGTACATCCTTTTTCAAAAAGGTCTAAATTTACAGAACATCCCATCCATCAGAAAAATATGTTCTCTAATATCTCAACTTGGAAAAACACCATATGCAGGTGCTAGTAAAGTCAATCAGTTTACTTCTAAACTAGAGGCAATATTAGGTCGAAGTTAAATTAAAAATTGTTGGTCAGTCATTATTGGAGTCAACTCAAATATGTGTTCAACAAAGTAGAACTTTAATCTTTCATAAATGCACATATTTTAAAATATGTAAGCACAAATATATTTAAGCATAATTATATAAAACACACACATAAAAAATTCAAAGATTAACAATACAGGGGGGACTATGTACTGAGTAATGCATGTGTTTCTAGATTTTGAAAAAATAGTACTCGAAAATTGTTTCAACGAAAATACTCTCAACACACTTCAAGATTTCTCAGAAGGTTTATTAAATGTTACAATTTAGTACAAAAGCAAGTTCTATTGTTTCTAGTTCAGTTCTACAAAACAATTTACTGTAAGCTCTTTCTTTTTATTTTTATCCTTCATTAGGGAGAACTGGGATAATTTAATTGGGGATAAAAGATACAAGTAATGTTTACTCATTGCCACCCTGCCCTGGGCAACTGTGGCCCTGCAAGCTGCTGACAGAGCAACTGCTACTGTCTTAGTTTATTTTTTCAGTAATATACTCTGCCAACTCTCTAGCTAAACTTTGCATAATTATATCTAAAATAGGAAAACAATATACCATGCACTGATGTCTAGTCAAAAATTTTTTTAAAAAAAGTATTGTAGGTCAAGCTGAGCTGCCTAGCATGCTGCCTAGGATCTGGGATACGTGGAAACAAGACCATAAAGTGCCTGGAGCACAGAGGGTGATTCAGACAGATACAGCCCCACTGGCCTGCACATACACCAGAGCTAGACATCTCCGTCCACATATGAGGAGGACACCAGAAAGGGGGCATAGTGCCACCTGCACTCCACTCCTGAGTACTAGCATCAACCCCACTGGTCTCTGAAGACATGGACCAGCTAGCTCTTTCAGTCTGCCACCTTCCTCTGACTCCTCAGTTGCCACACTATGGTACTCAGAACAACTACTTCTTGAGCATTCTTCTTGCAGCAGTTAAAAAATGAGGAGCCAAACATTAACTTAAAACCAGTAAGTGTAATATATAGTATATTAGAGAGTGAGAGGGCTAAAGAAAAAAAGCATAAGACAAGAAATGTGGAGAGGAAATGTCAGGTGTAGGAGGTTATAATTTTAGAGAGAAAAGTTAGGGAGAAACACAGAAGATGACATTGGAGTAAAAACCCAAGGAAAGTGAGGAAATAATACATGGAGATAATGAAGGAGAGAGCATTTTAGGCAGAGGAGACTATTATAAAGTCCCTGAACAAAAAGTTAGTGATTTTCTACATGTTCAAAGGACAGCAAGGAAGTCAGTATAGGAGAATAGGGTGTAGAAGAGTGGAGGTAGCAAAAGATGAGGTCAGAAGAATATCCAGATCTAATACATCACAAAAAAATCTGGCTTTCACTCTGAGATGGGAAGCTATTCATGGGAAGCCATGGAATTCCTTTCTGCTGATGAATGCTATGATCTGACTTATTTTCTGACAGAATAACTCTGGTTGCCAAGTTGAGAGCTGTCTGAAGTATAGAAAGGTCAGCAATAGGGAGAATAGTCAGGAGCTAGTCCATAATCCAGGAGGGGGACAATGGTGACCTGGAACAGAGGGATAGCCCTGGAAAGGTGACAAGTGGTCAGATTCTGGGTATATTCTATAAGTGCAGCCAAAGAGATTTGCTAAACATAAGATATGAGGAAAAAAGAAAGATAAGGTATATCAAAGAAAAGAAAGGAGTGTTTTGACATGTGAACAAGTAGAAAGGATGAAATTATCTAAACAAAGATGAGGAAGTATACCACAAGACACAGACTTGGAAGGGATTATTAGGATCCCAGATTCAGGTATGTTCAGTATGAAAAGACTTCTAGGGGAAGGCTTTTTGGTTGTCATGTCAATTCATGACTATGAACTATGGATATAAACTTGAGAATAGGCAGGATGTTAATGAAAATGTTAATCACATTTAAAGTCATGTGATTAGATGTGAGCAGAAACAAAGCAGTCCCTAACATCCCCATGCCAGCCTCCTCCTACTAGCTAGGCCTTCTTGTTCTGACAGGCTGATGTGGCTATCAGGTAGCCTCTGGTGTTCACCTGTTAACCATAAACAATTTCACAGAACACTGATATCAGAAAAGGCCACACTTTGCTATGGGGGATACAAAAAAATAAAAAATGACCATTCCACAGTCAGCTCTGAACACAGACAAAGCATGAACATTGTTCAAATTAAAAGAGTAACTCTCCTATGGCATCTAGTGGCTGTGCTTCTGTACCTGTTAGAGCGTTAGCCTTGCCCTAGTGTGCCCTTCTCTATAGATGAGATTTGAGATGCTCAATCATACACTATCTTATAGTGCCCAATCCAGAGTGAGCTTTCACTTCCTTGGACCCTCCCCTGAATCACACAAACAAATCCCAAATCCTATTAAAAAAAAACAACTTTCTAATGTATTTTTCCTGTTGTAGTGAGTAATAAATTCAACTTGTTCAATCACAGGTGTATTCTGGAAGTATTTGGCTGGAGATCACTGCCATGATCAAACAATAGAACAATGCTAAAGGCTGGACCCTGGAGCACCCTAACAGGTCAAGATCAGGGAGGTAAAAAGGGGCAATAAAGCATACTGAGAATAGCCCAAGAAGTGGAAGGTAGACCAGGAGTAATCCTTCCCTGGAAGCCAAGGACGGACCATAATGGACAACTATGTCAAGTGGTTTTGAGCAATCAAATTAGGACCAAGAAATGATTTGGAAACTTAGAAGTTTTTAGTGGCTTTGAAAATAACAGGTGAACATTGAAAATTACAAGTGATGTAGACCCAGGAGTGAATAAGGAAGAGAAATTGAAGGCAGCCTGTGTAGGCAACCCTTTCAAGATATTTTGATGTGAAGGGAAGTAACCATGGGAGAATGAAGTAGGATCAAGAAAGGGTTTCATTAAGATAAAAGAAGGAACAATTTTTCTATACTGATTGGAACTATCCAGTCAAGAAGAGGAAATTCTTATACAGGAGAGAAAAACCTGCTGGAGCCCTGTCCTGTGTTGAATGGACCTTATGTACAAGTGGAAGGGAGGAAAGATGGATCTGTGGGCATGCAGGCCAAATGAGATAAGTGGGGACAGAGCTGGGAAAGTAACTCCTCTTCTGATTGCTTCTAGTTCTCAGTGAAAGGGGGTAGCTAGATCAGCAGCTCATAGTTGCAAGGGAGGATGGTGGAGGAAAGATTGGAAGTTAAAGGTTTGAGGAGACAGAGGGAAAGTATCTAGGAGGATGAAAGCAAATGATTGAGGGAAATAAAGTATGATTGGTGAGCAGCATGAAGAGTCCACTTGAAGGAGCAGATGTCAACTCATCTATCATTTTCCATGTACTTATTCTTTCAGAAAGTATTCACATAATGGAACAAATCCTAACAGTAAACATGACAGATGAAGCCACATTCCTACTTCTAATTGTAAGCATTCCCTGAACTTCTCTCCTCAGCTCCTCCTCTTTCCCTCTACATTCTCTGCCTTTGAGATGCCATCTAAGCCCATGCTTTGAAGCACAGCATACAGGTAAAGTACCTATGTATGCTGTATGCTTTCTCACCTATACACCGACTGCATAATAGAATTATAATGGGACCAAGTATCTGCCACTTTTAATTTTCTAATAGGCACATTAGAAAAATGTAAAAAGATACAAGGTAAAATTGATTTTAATAATACACCTTATTTAACCCAACATGTCTGAAATATTGTAATTTCAAGAAATAATGTGATTGAGATATTTTATGTTTTTGTGCTCCATCTTCAAAATTCAGTGAGCATTTTATATGTATAACACACCTCAGTTCAATCCAGCCACATTTTAAATGCTCAGCAGCCTGGACAGAGCAGCTCTAGATTCTCACTCTCAGCTGAACTGAGATAATGTCCTACAAGAACAATGGAAAATTTTGCTCCTCACCCTGCACTCTGCTGCCAGAGGAATACTTCTTGAAATCACGCTTAATAGTGTCACTCTCCTACTCAACAGCTTTCAATTGTCCCCCTCTGCCAATGCAATAAAGCCAAAATTCCTTAATCTAGTTTAAGCATAGCATGAAAATTCTCCAGGATTACACCTACCCAACTTTTACGTCTCACTATTGCCTCTTTTATAACATAAAGTCTAGAAAAATTATCTTCCATTCCTGAAATGTCTTCCTTTCCCACCTCTTACTTTCACTCGAATAGTTTAAACCAGTGGTCCTCAGTTTTAGTGTGCATCAGAATCACCTGGAAGGCTTGTTAAACCACACATCACTGGAGTCATCTCCATCATTTCCTATTTGGGAGGTCTGGGGTGGAACCCAAGATTTTACATTTCTAATAAACTCCAAGATGATGAGGAGTTTGCAGCTGGTCCTGGAATCACACTTGAAAAATCACTAGTTTAATTTCTCAAGAAGACTACTCTACCCACCTACACTATGTAAATACTAACTTCACTTGATTCTTTTTTTATTGGTGCATTACCATCATACATAATCGTGGTATTCATTATGTCATATTCATACATAATTTGATCAATTTTATTCCTCAGTACCTTCACTTTTCCTTCCCTCCTCTTTCCCCCTGATCTGCTTGTTCTATAGATCTCCCTTCTAATATTAGTATCATTACTATTTTAATTAGTGCAATATAACTATAGATAAAACAAGGATTAACTGTAGAAATATGTTCATACATGGGCAAAGCATAATTTGGTAGATTTTGCTCCCATTACTTCCCCCTACCCTTCCTTCCACCACACCTCTAGATCTCCTACCTCTACAATATTGATGTCCCTTCTATTTTCATGAAACCCACAAACACTTTTTCAAATACTGTTTTATTCCAAATCTTACCTAGTTGTTAAGTCAAAAATAATTTCTCTTCCTTCTGCACTTCTGTAGCTATATGAATGTCTCTTGAACCACTACCTACCTTTCATGAGACTAGATTTGTAAATGAATGTTCCTTACAAGTAAAGACAATGATTTACTTATCTTTGCACCATCCATAGTTTCAAGGATATTTAATTCAAATTTTAATTAAATTAAATATGTAGACTATGCCCTTGAGAAATTTGAAACCCTTGGAAAAAGAGAATGAAATGTCTTTCTTTAAAGGAAAAAAAAGGCCTCAATGATTAAAAAGCATGGACTTTCACAGCTTTTGTTATTTTTTCACAAGTATTGCTAAAATCTACATTTTTTCCAATAGAAAATTCTCTCTAAAGTTTTTTTTCCTAAATTCAAATAATTAATGAAAGATCAGGCTTATATGCAGAATTTTAGAGCTATGGACATAACTGGTTCGAGTAATTACTTTAAGAAATATCATATCTTAAAATATTTCCAGCCAGTGCATCCTTTTTATTAACACTCTATAAATTTCCTGTCACTGTGATATCTGCAGGGAATGCCTGTAAATTAAAAAATCAACGAAAATAACATTGCAACCATTTTTTTTCCCCAGCAATCTATTCTGAAGGATCTGAGTAGATGCAATTGAAATATGGGCTTGGAACTTGGGTGATTAAAACTTATAGAAGAAATGGTACTATTTCTATTTACATTTCATTTGCATTTATTTGTTATTCTCCTGATTTTGTCTAGGGTAGCTTCAGGGTTGAGTTCTGTTCCATGTTGATATCTTCCTCGAGTCAGCTCAGTTTAGAGATCAATCAGACCACTGAATAAATTCATAATATGATGCAGATGAACTTGGAAACATTTTATCTATCTCATTTAGGGGTGACTTCTTAATACAAGGGTTTGAAAATGAGAACAAAAATGTAACACTGCTAAGCTATTACCTACACCAAACAGTGAAACTTCAAAGCCTTTATTTAGTCCCATACTGCTGTTTAATTATTGTTGTGAGAATAACCATCAAATGTGACATTCTATCCACTATAAGATTCACTCATTCTTTCATTCTGCCCTGTAGAAGGAAGTCTTCTTGGCTGGGTCTATTACCACTACTGCCCTATGGTATGTGGTTAATTAGCATGTGTTTCCTCCAGTCCTTTGAGAAAGTTCTCTGCTACTACATTCCTGATTCAAAGAACTTAATAATAAAGAAGTTCTTTGTAATTACATAGAACATTTACTGTATGGCAAAAGCAGAATAAACTTTCTTTCCATGAGGAAGAAAATCTTTACTCAAAGGATCTTGAAAATTGACCTAATTACTCACCAAAAAGAAACTGTACCTATTCTAGAAGGGACAAGGGAGAAATAAAAATAATAAGGAAAATTCTGCATGTTATCACAACAACTGCATGAGATGGTATCTTTGTTTTTTATTGGTGCCTAGAGAAGTCTCTGTAAGCTTTGTAAAGCACTGAACTAAATGGTGCTATTGCCTGTGCTTCTACAAGCAGAGGTGATGGTTGCATTTATAACCATTTCCCACTGAATTACCCAGGTAAAGAAAAGTAGTTGAATATGGGACCCACTGAGAGAGGAAATGCCTTAGCCCTCAACTCTCAAAACAGTGGTGAGCCATCTTCTTTTGGCATTATCAACTACTCCCTAAAACTGAATGATTTCTATCCATATGCAAATGTCTTCTGAAACAGTTCATCTTAAGAAAAAGGTAGAAGAAAAAAAAATAAACCTCCCAGGTTTGTCTCAAAATTCACCTCTACCTACAAAATCATTTCTGTGTTTTCCTTTTGTTTTCGTCAGCTTTTTGCTGTTTTAGCTAAAAGACCTGACAAGAAGAATTTTAGAGTAGAAAGAGTTTATTTGAAGCTCAAATTTCAGAGGTGTCTATACATAGACAGTAGACCCCATTCCTTGGGGGCTCAAGGTGAAGCAGAACATCATAGTGGAAGAGTGTGGCAGAGGGAAGCAGCTCTCATGGTGATCAGAAAGCAGAGAGAGACTCCATGCACCAGATATAAAACATATACCCCAAAGGCACAGCCCCAATGATCTACCTCCTCCAGCCACACTCTACCCACCTTTAGTCACTACTCAGTTAATCCCATCAGGGATTAATTCACTGATTGGGTTAAGGCTATAACCTAATCATTTTTCCTCTAAACCTTCTTGCATTGTCTCAAACATAAGTTTTTGGGGGACACCTGTTATCTAAACCATAACACCTTTAGAGCAAAATTTATCAAGCGAGATTGCTACCTATGCAAGTCCTCTCTGCTTCTCTTATCAGTCCCGTGGTTTAAATATCATTTGTGTACAGCTGATTCTCAATTTTCATCCAAGGTCATACATTTCCTCTGTACTTTTGAATCCCCCATGCAATTCTACAACTGCAAGTTTTCTCAGCACTTACAATTTATTATGTTCAAAATAGAAGTTCCCATTCTCTACCCAGTCAAATCTGGACCTTCCAAGTCTCCATCAAAGAAAATAATACCCCCATTCACCTAGTTAATCAAGTCAAAAACTTAGTAATTAACCCTTTCCTTCAATCCCCATGGCCAGTGAAGAGGCTGAATATGATGCACATTTTTGGAATTGATAAAACTTATCTTGGTGATTTGGAGGTCCATCTCCCTGCATCTATTATTGGCTCCTACAATCCTTTTTCCAAGAAGCACCAGGAATCAGTTTAAACACTTAAATCAGATTACTCTCCATCTCAGAATTCTTTAATTTATATACATTCCTCTGACAGCAAAACCTTCATTCCTAATCCTGACCTGCAAGCATTTGCATGATTGGACTCTTGCCTGCCCCTCCCACCCGCCTCCCTCTCAACCAGGATGCTCAAGCCATATTTGCTCTTTTCTGTCCTTTTCCGTGTACTCAAGGCCTCTGCCTTGGATGGTCTTCCCAGTTTTCTTCATGGCTCAGTCTAGTGTCCCCATATCCCTAATCAGAGAGCAGATTCCCAGACTACCATATCATAACCTCCCTTACAGCAGTAGCTCAATTGTTTTTCATGGGGCACACAAACTTCTCTCAACACGCTTCTATCCCCTTCCCAGACCCTGCCACTGTGATTTAGAATCTCTTGGGTTTCATTTGCTACCTTCTTTTTCTGGTTCACCACAGCAGCACCAGGGCTTGGCACAGATTTTGACATAACAGTGAAACAAAGCTGGACCATGACCAAATACAACCACATGAGGCCAACTCGATGTGAGTTGTGCATTAGAAATGTTAGCTAAGTTTCAGACAGCATGCAATCCTTATGAACTACAAAGAACAAATAACAGAATAGTTGTCTGGTATGAAATGGGAAAGACATGTCTTCACCACCCGCTCAGACTCCCAGTTAATCAACTTATACTGAGACCATGAATAACCTAGATAAATCACACCTCCCAGGCTATTTGTACTTTAATTGAATGGAAGGGGGAGAGGAACTAATTTTTGTTTGTATAAGTGCAATTAACATGTTAGAATTGGAGCCAAAATGTTCACCCAAATGTGAAAAGGTATCCCAGATGACCCTCAGCAACATTGCTGTATAAAGGGTATTCCACTCACTGAAGAATCAAGACATTTTAGTATTTGGAGAAATCATGGGTACTTTTGCAATAAGAACCCTCTGGGAACAAAGGGAAGGCCCAACTCTGTTGCAGCTCCATAGTATACAATACCGGATCAGAATTTGTTACCATTTAGGGGGGGGAAAAGGGCTAACATAACAGGGGGACTAACAGAGGGTATACAAGGCAATGCCCCCCTGTGTTCAGGGCTCTCAGCCTTTAGATACTAAGTAATCTACGGGGCCAGTGCCGGCACAAATGCCAGTTCCTGCTGAAAGCCTTGGTATCTCGTTTCTCTGTGTGAGAATCCCATAATACTTTGAGAGTCTGATGCAAATCTGGACTGAAATATGAAATGAAGTGCACTGCACAAAAAATTTACATACAATTTGAGTGTTGCCTGGAACCTCTAAATCCTATTCACTATGCACTCTGAAGGCTAGAGCCTAAATAAATGACCCTTTCATTTTATTACGTGAGCAACAAGATACCACTTTCTCCCATGGTAAATCCTGGGTGCCTCGTTTCGCTAAAGCAATTTGAACTCACCTTTGTCCTAATAGATTGAAGAGAAAGAATACGTAAATAGTGTCCAATAAACATTAGTGTCTGACACAATTTCATGGAATTGAATTTCATTTTCCTATTTATTCATTACAGAATTAAATTCTCACATATAATTACCAAAAGAGTCTTCTGAGGTGCTTTCTTTTTTTCATACTGGAAAACTGAGGAAAAGTCACATCAAATAAGTTACATATAAGAAGCCTATAATGAAACCAAGGTTCTTACACAGAATATAAATCCATGTTCTCTATGTTGGACTGTATAGTTATATTTTAAAAGTGGGACATTCATTCTTCTTTTAATCAATGGGCACTCCCCTTTAACTCTGACTTTACTTTCAGTTACTCTCCCCTGCGTTTACCTCCTCTGAGCCACACCAGCTTCCTCACCAGTTTCTCACATGAAGATCCTTAAGGAAAAATCAGCTATGAAAGTGATTTGTAGACTCTTGGTAACACAACCATGAAACACAATTATTTATACATATGAGTATCTATGCCTTCTTAAGAAATTTATTTTGCTAATAATATTATCTAGATGATTATCTCTATCAAGATACTTGCAATATAGATAGACTTGTGAAATCAAAGAATATTACATTTATGGAGAAAGAATTACGAATTAAAGTGATAGAAGAACAAATTATTTTATAATAAAAACATAAACAAAACCTCATTAAAAAGTGGCTAATGTTTTACCCAATTTGTAGATATCAGCCACATCTCTTTTAAATAGCAGCAGATTGATTTGTGGATAATCTGAGAATACTAGGTTCAAATATCCTGCTTCATTCTACATAACACATCTGATGACCGAAATATATTTCTACATTGGGAATATTGGAAAAACACCCACACACACCCACACACATACATACACTTTTCACAATATATAATTTATATATAGATGTTCTTTCACTTTTCAGTAAATAAAATTATAATCATGTGAGAAGACATATAAATAATGATGAATCCACTTAATATGGTGAACTTAATATTAAGATTGTTCTATGGGCTGGGTACATGGCTCAAGCGGTATCACCCTCACCTGGCATGCGCAGGGCGCTGGGTTTGATCCTCAGCACCACATAAAAATAAAAAATAAAAATAAAGATGTTGTGTCCACCGAAAAACTAAAAAATAAATATTAAAAAATTCTCTCTCTCTCTCTCTCTCTCTCTCTCTCTCTCTCTCTCTCAAAACAAAAAAGAAAAGAAAAAGAAAAAGATTGTTCCATGGTTTGTGACTGCCACAATTATTATAAACCCTTTACTGGTGATTTTCCTCTGTGCCCTTTAGCCACGCTCAGACATATCTTTCTCATTTCATACCAGACAGCTATTCTGTTATATGTTCTTAATAGTTCATAAGGATTGCATGCTGTCTGAAATTTAGCTAACATTTCTAATGCACAAAAATATAGAATGAAGGTTTTATGAAATACTCACCACCAAGAATTAAGAATCCTATTCCCCTTACTTCCTCCCAGACATAACACTGAAATCACTAGGCATCCTTTCCTACCCTTATTTTTATTTCCCTTCATCTATATCCATTCATAAAGAAATCAAATATCACACTATCCCTTTATTCTTTTCAACATCACTATTATGTCTTCAAAATTCCGCCAACGTTGATACATGCCAATCTAGTTCATTTATTTTAACTCATATGTTACAATTTATTTACCAGGTTCTTTACAAATGGCCATTTGGGTTGTTTCCAAATTCTCCATATTAACTTCAAGGCAGCAATGAACACCCATGGCACATACAAGAGACTCTCCCTCTAGTGCATGCTTAACAGTGCAATGACTAGTATAGAATGCAAATTTTCAACATCGCTGGATATTTCTAAATCACCCTCTCAGGTGGTTTTGACAATCTATTCTGCTACCTAAAGTATTTGAGTCTCTGGTTTCTTACAACCTCCCCAATATTTGCTAATGTCAGATAATTTAATTGTTTCCTTGTCTAATAGATATAAAATTATACTACCTTGATTTTTTTTCGAAATTTGTGATATCTTAATTCCTTGTGAGCTTGAACATTTTCATGTTTGTTGGTCATATTCTTTTTTTTAGAATATTATATTTGTTTTAATATTTATTGGTCATATTCTTATCTACTTTCTCTATGATGTGTTCTCATTCTTAGTTTTTAACTCTACACAGTGAGTTGGTTTTCATTTCTCACTAATTTGTCCAGGTTACTTATAGAGCCTGGAGCTTATCATTATTTTTGGCTTTGTTTGTTGCATAAGAAGACCAAACCATACATAACAATCATTTCTTGACCTGCAGCTGGGTTTTAACTTCTTTTAAGAATCTACAGTTTGTAAGTAGTTTTGGTGTAATAAAATTGAGCAACCTTTATAGTTTTCATTTTGGTTTAGGATTTTTTGTATGTTTTTATTAGTTCTTTTTAGTTATAAATAACATTAGGATTCATTTTGACATAATTATAAAAGCATAGGATATAATTTGCTCTAATTCAGTCTCCAATTTTTTCCCGTTTTTTCCCCTCTCCCATTCCCACATTCCCTTCCCTCTACTGAACTTTCTACCATTTACTTTTAGAATTTTCTTATGCTCAGTGTTTATATGTTTTTAAATAAATCACTTGCTACATAAGATAGGATATATTTGTATGTGTTCCCTCACATTCACTACATTTTTTTAAAAAAAATGTTTTCCACATATTTTAAAATTTGTATAGATTTTATTTTGTTTTAAATGCATGCTATGAACTCAATTTTGTTTCCCATTTATAAAACAAATCACTTCAATACCATCAATACTCTATCGTCTTCTCACTGATTTTTGAACCACCTCATTAAGTTGACTGCCCATATGGTCAGTTTCCAAGAGCTTTATCCTTTTTTGTAATAAAGGTAAAATAAAAATTAACAACTAGGTGTCTTATGGGCATCTCATAGCCATAACCACTATTTTGATTTTTCTCAGTGTAATGATATTTGTTTCTGTATTATAAGAAGATTCTTAAATAATTCTTATACAAAATAAAACTATTGCTTCTGAAATCTGTCTGTAGATGTGCCTGGATTTTTATTTATCTTCAACTGAACTGCACACTAGAGTGTGCAGTTGTTACTCTTTTTTATGATCCCTCTATCCTCTTCTCATCTTATTGCACAGGTCTAGGATTAAAGCTACGATAAATACTGACAGTACTCCTCTTCAAGGAAGAAAGCAGCAGCTTTACAATCAATTCAATGTTTTTAATTATTGTATTTAAGTTTTTTTCTTGTGTTGTTACTGGAAATTCATATTTAGAAAGTTGTCCATTTAATCTAATATTGCAAGTCATTTGGCATATTACATTATTCTCAAAAATATTCACCAGACCAGATCATTTTTTATTCCTTGCATTGCCTATCTTTGTTCACATATGCTTCTTTCATCCATTAATCTTGCCTTGGGCTTGTCCATTTAACATCTTTTTGAAAAACACATCTTTTATATCTTGTTAGTAACATTTTCCATTCTTTTTGTTTGTTGTTTTATTAATTTGTGCCCATTTTTGTAAATGTTCACTATTTCCACTTTCTTGGGAGATTCTCTGCTGTTTGTTTTCTAATTGCTTTCATTGTGCCTTCATTCATTTATTTTCTTTTCCTTTTTTTTTTTTTTTGTGGTGGGGGCCGGTGGTACCGGGGATTGAACTCAGGAGTGCCCTCAACCACTGAGCCACATCCTCAACCCTATTTCTTATTTTATTTATAGACAGGATCTCACTGAGTTGCTTAGTGCCTCATTGTTCCCGAGGCTGGCTTTGAACTCAGGATCCTCCTGCCTCAGCCTCCTGAGCTGCTGGATTACAGGCATGCATCACCGTGCGCAGCCATTCATTTATTTTCAAATAAATTCTTTTCTAATATGTGTCTTAGAAATGTATATTTACTAGTCATATAGACTATAAATGTATACACTTATAATTAGAAACTTCTATTTAAGTGATTCCTGCATCCCATGAGTTTTTGTAGGTTCACTGACTCAATTATAAATATCGTATGATATCTATTTTACTTTCTTCATTAAATCATGAATTATTTAGAAGTTGATTTTCAGTTTCAAGCTATGTGGAAGTGTCAGGTTACTTTTAAAATAGGTGTCTCATTTTATTCAATTTTGTTCATGAAATTGTGTGATACTTCTTTTGCAGTCTTATATAACAATCATACCAACTCACATTTGTCAAGTATTTACCATGAGTTAGGCACTTTATGGTTCACATATTTTAACTTGTTAAGACTCACAAAAGCCCCATTTACTATTATTACCTGTAATTTACAAATGAGCAATCTGAGCTACAGCAACCTAAAGTAACTTAACTAAGGAACACAGTCTACAGAGTGTGCAGTTGTTACCTCCACAACAGACCCCTTCTGAATTCTGTGTGCCTGACAGGAACAGAACAGCTCATCAGTGGGGTGTGCAGCTGTACATACAACTGTCAGATCAACTTTGATAATCAAGTTGTTGAAGTCTTCTATATCTTTTCTAAGTATTTTTGTTTGATTAATTTATTAATCTAAGTATTTTATCTGGTTATTAATCTCTGGGATGTGTATTAATATCTTCCATTTGAATTATTATTTTGTTAATTTCATATTATTGTTGTTACCATTTTGCTTTTCAAATTCATTTCAATTCACAATTATCCTATGTTTTAATGAATGATTTTTTTTAACATTGTTCTTTATCTCTGGCAATGCCATATAAGAAATATCTATTCCTTCTCATATCAATTTACTATAAAATCTTTTTACATCTTGGTTCAAATTTGCCTGCTATATTATTTTTCATTTTAAATTATATATACATATATACATGGTAAACATTCAAGTATGTGTGTTATACCCTCATTTTCACTTGGATTTTATCCAATCTGAGAAAGTCTGCATTTCAACAGTTGAGTCTTACTGAAACTAATGACATTTTGTACCTATTTTACAAATTTATTTTTATTATTTATTTGTCATCCATTTGGCTGCTTCTATTTTTCTTTCACCCATCAGAATGATCAGTTTTTCAATACAACCTATTTTTATTTCTTCTAGTGATCTCTAAGCTAGAGCTTATACTTTTATTAGTTTATCTTTCTTCTGAACTATTAAGCAGCTTAGCAGGCTTTAATTCCAGTCTTTCAGAACAGAATTCTTAAATGATAGATTTATATAGAGAGAACTATTGTTATTTTTCCTCAATATTTAAAAACTATGTTTGTAGTACTTCCTAGCACCTATCAAGCTAATTAGAATTTTGTCATGCTTCTTATTGATGTATCTTTTTGGATAGTATGACTTTCCTCTATGGTATCTTTAAGGAGTCCCTTTTGGCCGTATATTTCACACTTCCACTGTTATGGTTCTCGGTGGGCCTGGTTCAGTCTGGGGATCCATTTCTTTCTATATCCTTCATTGCTATCTATTTGACTATTGTCTCCCCTTCATTCTTCCTATTCTCTTATTCTGGAATTCCTGCTTTAGATTATCTATTTTATCCTCCATAACTCTTTTGTATTTTCCATATTTTTGTCCCCATGTGTTCCAATAATAGGTTATTTCCTTTATCTTCAAATCCACTAATTACCTTATTTGCTGTGTCTAACATTGTTCATCCAATCTACTGATAATTTTCTATGTTAGTTCCTTTTCATTGCTGCCTTATAGTTTGGTTCCTTCATTTATACCTTTTAAGATTTTATATTTAACTTTTATTATGTTCAGTTATTCTATATTTCTAGGCTCTTTTGCTGATTCTACCTTACAATCATTGTTCTTGATTTTTTTTACTGTGAGCTGTATTAATTTTTTGATATTTTGGCAGTTGTTTTACATGAAACCATCCCTATATGAAATTACCTCTGTAAGATAGTGATTCCTTCCGTAGGGACCTTTACATATTCTGTCAGAGCCGATAATTGCAATATTTCCTCAGTTTGGTATTCCTATACTATAATAGTAGTGGGAATTCAACTCTAATCCAGTGTGTGACATAGATGCCATCTTTCCAACCCAAGTCCTGAACTAATAGCTGACTCTACTTTCTGCTTCCTAGAGTTTGTGGAGACTGTTTGTGGAGACTGCCAGTACAATGTTTATAAACTAAGCAGACTCCTGGCTCCAGGATTTGTTCAGAGAGCTTGATTTCAATTCCAAGCCCAGCTTCCACATCCAGTATTGATTTCCTATATCCAGTTTTGATACTCCCTGAGCTCTCTTCACTGTTTCTTCTTTATTTATGGAACTTGGAGACTTATCTTAGTTTGAAGCTTTTCTGGGATTATTTTTACTATACTTTTTCCAGTGTCTATATGATTTTAGTATGAAAGAGCCCTCTATGTTACCTAACTCCTTCATATATTCCCTGGTTGTTTCCAAAGATATTTCTTGATTCCTCTCCCTGTAGGGGTGCCTCCTTAGGCTTACATTCCTCTCAAGAAAAAGCTTTCTCACCACAATGGAATTTTGTGTGTGTGTATTTTTCTTTGGTAACAATTTCATTGAGATAAAATTCATATCATACAATCCACCCATTTAAAGCATACAATTTAATGGCTTTTAATTCATTCACAACATCAATCTATCAGCAAATTCGATTTTGAAACACTTTTATTACCTGCAAAATAATCCCTACTGTCATTATCCACTGGTCTCCAATTATCCTGCTTCTTTCCCTCCAATCCCCAGCCCTAGGCAACTACTAACCTACTTTCTGCCTCTGCAAATTTGCCTATTCTGGACATTACACGAACATGGACTCATATAATATGTGATTCTCTGTGATTGGCTTCTGTTACTAAGTAAGATGGTTTCAAGCTTCACAGTTGTTGTTTTCTCTATCAGTAATTCATTTCCTTTTATTGCCAAACAGTATTCCATGGATATGCCATACTGTATTTAACTATTCATTAGTTAATGGACATTTGAGTTGTTTTTAGCTACTATGAATAATGACACTACCGTCAAGTTTTCTTGTTGGCAAATAGTTTCATTTTGCTTGGGGAAGTAGCTAGGAGTAGAAAGAAGTGTGGTAATTTTATTTAATTGCTTGAAAAATTGCCAAATTGCTTTCCACAGTGGGCACACTATCTTACATTCCCACCAGTAATGTATGGGAATTCCTATTTCCCCACATTCTTGTCAATACTTGTTGTCTTTTTATATTACAGTCATCCCATGTGGGTATAACTGGTATCTAATTATGGTCTTGATTTGAATTTCCTAATGACTAATGGTGTTAAGCATCTTTTCATATTCTTATGGGCCATATTATTATATCTTGCACAAAATGTCTATTCTGATCCTTTGTCAATTTTTTAATTGAGTTGTCTTTTTTAATTATGTTATAAATTTCTTTTTTATTGTGGCCACAAATCCCTAATCATATATGTGACTTACAAATATTTTCCCCATTTTGTGGGTTATTTTTTAACTTTCTATTTTTTTTTTGGGGGGGGTGGGTACCAGGAAAAGAACTCAGGGACACTTGACCACTGAGCCACATCTCCAGCCCATTTTTTTTGTATTTTATTTAGAGACTGGATGTCACTGAGTTGCTTAGTGCCTCACTTTTGCTGAAGCTGGCTTTGAACTCCCAATCCTCCTGCCTCAGCCTCCCTAGCTGCTGGGATTCCAGGCATGTGCCACTGTACTCAGCTTGTTTTTTCACTTTCTTCATGGTATCCTTAGAAATAATATTAAAGTTTTTAATTTTGATGATGGCCTAATTATTACTTTTTCCTTTTTTTAATATGTTTTGGTGTCATATCTAAGAAATCATTGCCCAATCCATGGTCACAAAGATTTACTCTTATTTTTCTAAGGTTTTTAATAATTTTAGAGCTTTGATCCATTTTGATTTAATATATCATGTGATATGAGCACAGTGGTAATTTTTAAAGCAGTTACCACCTAGAAAGTCTAAGTATTACATATCTGACAAGAAAATGACACGATTGTGGATATATTATACATAATTGCTATCACAACAACAGTAGAGGATATGAGACATCAGCCTTCTTGATACCTTTATCTTTCTTAAGAGAGTGGAATTGCAAAATCTTACTTCAGAGACACTGGTTCTCTTACATATGTCCAGGTATGTGTGCTTTTCCACAGTTCACAGAACTAGAAGCCATTATCATTGTAATCTTGATATAAAAAAGGAGGCAATACTTCAGTTCCAGGAACTAAACAGTTCAGGAGTTTCTAACCAACCTGAGCCACTATTATGTTAAGGCCTAAGGAAATAGAAAAATTAATTTACATAGGCTGATTTCATATTGTATCCTGATATAGTCTTGTTCCAAACATTCACTGTTGTGGTTTACAAAATATAAAGGAAAGTAATAAACTGGACACTTTCTTACTAAAACCACTGGAGGTTTATTTGAAATTTAGATGTATTGACTAGGGACCTATAAATTTCTTGAAATCAATGTCAATATTTTCAAGTAATGAATCATTGGCAAAGAAGAAAGTATAGAAATTCCTTATGATATGGAAAATCCCAGTAAAGGATGCTTGACTACATTTCTCTGTGTATTGCAATATCAGAAAAATGAGAGATTAAACAGGAAACTGAAAAACAGATCATATCAAAAGTGTCAGTAGGAACAAAGAATAATAAGAATGCTAACAGAGAACTGAGAGGAGTAAAAGGAAGAGAGGAGAGCCAGAGACCTGAGCAAGACAGGATTCTGTCATCTACCTGTAATGAAAAGTCTGCTGTGCTGAACCTGGGCCAAAATCTTACAAGGAATTCAAGAGAAGTAATCAATCAACAATTAATGCAAGTATTTATAAAATATTTCAATATTAGCAACCATTTACAGGAGAAAAATCATATAATCAGGACCTAAGGGTACTTATCCATCATAAACCATTAATTAGAGGAAAAATAAAATAGGAAAATTAAGGAGTGAGGCTAACAGTGCACAGTAAGAAGTAGAACATGGCCCGTACCTCCAGCAGACAGGTGAACCGAAGGTCCCAGGATGACCGGGCCAAGGATAGGCTCAAGTGCCAGGGGATCTTCAATTTCTGTCCTGCCTGCAACTTCTTTGAATCTCTTAATCTATGTCCCAGCTCTGCAGGCTGCAAGTGAGCCTCTACAAGGCCCTGAGGATGTTGCACTGTTGAACTGAGAGCATGGTGGGCTGAGGAGAATGGTGACCTTCCACACACCAAGAACAACATCTGGATCCCAAAATGGTGGCCCATGTGGATAGGAGCTTGGCCACCTCAGCCTCAGGCCATGGAGCCCCACAGATCCTGGACTTGGGATCATGTTAGTGAAGAAGGCCCCCGAGCCCAGAAAATGATGGGAGACAAGAAATCTTGGTTGGAGTAGTCAATATCCTTCCTGAGGGCAGCCTTCCTTCTACTATACCTTAATATAGCAGAAATAATAGAACAATTGGCCAGCAGGAAGTGCCTACCACTTTAAGGAAATATTTACTGGCCATTAACAGAAGACCTATGTATATAATATGTAACAACTGCTCTCAAATTTTCTCCATCTCTTTAAAAAGAAAACTTATTTTGCTACATATGGGCCATTTAGATATGAAGACATTCTGCTGTGCTAATAAATCCCTCGTTTTATAAATGCCCTTTTGAATGAAGAAATCACAGGAGAGGAATGTCTTCTGGTGGGGAATGGTGGTGCACACTTGTAATCCCAGCTGCTTGGAAGGCTAAGGCAGGAAGATCCTAAGTTCAAAGCCAGCCTCAGCAATATAGCAAGACCCTGACTCAGAATAAAATAAAAAGAGTTGGGGTTGTGACTCATTGATACAATGCTTCTGTGTTCAACCCCTAGTACTGAAAAAACTAAATAAATTAAAATTTAAAAAATATCTTCTGAAAATATTTTGGAAATGAAATTGTTAGTCCATTTCCTGAAGCAATTTCAGGAGCTGCAAAAAGGAGGTCCCTGTTTGTTCATTGGGTTTTAGAGGATATGGAACAAAAGGACATAAGGAAGAATAGAATGGTTCACTGTGCCTGACCAGAATGCTCATATTTAGAAGACATTTCATATTATACACATTATTCTGTATGTGCACTCTTCACAACTGCAAGATAGTTAATGAGGCAAAATACTTTCATGAAGTATCTTTTCAGATATTCAAAGGATCTGACATGTTTAAAGTAGGAATAGTGAGAAAGTACATTTTGTAACTATCCTTTTACTAAAATTCATATGGAATTTGATTTTTGGCCATGGAATGACTAAGCTACCTCTCTGAGCTGCACATACTGTGCATGTGTGTGTACTGGCTCCAGGAATGAAGGAGAAGAATGTGCAAAGGCTTCCTGTCAGATGTTTTATACTAAAGTCCTGTATGTTCCATGCACTTTACTTTACTTTGCTTGGTATATAAACGTACACAATTGAATAGAATAGAAATGAGTCCTAATTTTACAATGTCAGTCTTTCTAGATGTCAAAGAGGATGTCAATGTATGAAAGTAGAGCTCAAAAATAATTTTGTGTTTGTAGAAGCACAACTAAACCAGTCTCTAACATCACAGATACTTATGCATACAGAAAACACGAGAAGTGTTAAATAAGGAAGTTTAAGTAGAAGAGATAATGTTGTGGCTGATCACAATAAACTAAAATATTTTTAGTAGATATGATACATAAGATGTTCTACATTCATAGGTCCAGATAATCATTTATCCATTTTTATCATTTGCATAAAGTGTATTCCAACATTGGCAGCTCACATCCAAGGATAAGTGTAGAGAAAACTTGCATATGTGAGCAAGTGACCTGGGTGCCTGCTCTGGGGCTTGGCACAGAAATATGCTTCTGTCCTTGCTCTTTGTGCCTGCACAGGATGGATGAAAGGAAAGCTTTCTTCAGGGAACTTCAATTCTCCATCTTTGCTTTTGAGGATGAGCAAATTCTCTTAAGTGTTGTGCTGCCCTCTCTCTTCTTTCCTGATCTCTCCCATTTCTCCTTTTCATTATGAAATGCTAAGGAGGTTGGGACAACAAGCCATTCCTACTCCTTTGCTTCTTCAGTCTAAACAGGCTTTGTCTTACATATAGGCCATTTCCAGAGTCAAAGGTGCTAAGATGTTCTTCAGGGCACACTAACTAGAAGCAATCTAAACCAGGGAATACATGTACTTTAACCATTTAGTTCAGTGTTGTTAAAGTTGCATGGAAGAAAAAGAAAAAGCCCTCACCTTTTGGGAGGATTGAGATAACATTTTTGAAACTCTGCATTTCAGTGGATAAAACATTTAAGGTCAAAACTGTACTAGAATATCCAGATTCCCTGCAGTTGGTTCTCTGCCACTGAAACCTCAAAACCAGATATTCTCAGCAGTGTACTGCATATATTACACGGGTGCATCAAAGATTTATCACTCTTCTTGGTCCACCTCTCGGGAGCATTTCATCATCGAAGAAAAAAAACTAAACTCATTTGAGCCCTTCTTTAATTTTTAAAATGAAAATCTATACCCATCAGCCATATGTCATAGCTTCAGAGGGGAAAACTGAGATAACTTTTGTGAATACCTTTTTTCCCCTGCCTACAGAATTACAAAGCACTCATTATAAATAAGTGCAAATTCATTTTATATTAATATAAAGAATCTACCATGTAATTACCAAGTTCCCAGAATTATGGGAGATATTTAGACTTCCTCTTGCAGTTTAAAACACACACATAAACACATACGCATGCACATGCAAGCACAGTTCTACTAGTGTATTTTCCCTCTTTTAGCATGTATCACTATTGCTTCATTTTTTATAACTTTCAATTGAGGAACACTTTCCAATCTCAATTGTATCTGCACAGTGTACTCAATTTGGCTTTCTGATGAAACTGACAGGTCAATTCAAAAACAACCATATTCATTACAATTTTTTTCTTGTGTACATGACCCAATTCACTAAGCATATTAGTTTTCTTTAAAATAGAGAACTATCTTTATTTTAGCTTCATAAAAACAAAGCTTATTTTAATAACTGAGGGGGAAATACAGCTGATCCTTAAAAACTACATATTAGTTTGGGGCCTGTTTCGTATATATTATCTAATTTAACTCTTGCAAACTCTTACAAGATAGGTACAATTAATTAATTTCCTATCTAGGGAAACCAACATTCAGAGAGTAAAATAACTTTCTTAAAGATATAGAGCTATGTAAGTTACCTTAACCTAGGAAACCTACCTCCAAACTCAAATTCTCAACCACTACACTATACAACTTCTCTAAGTAAGAATGCATCTATAGAAGGATCAGCAGAGAAATATTATTGGTTCAAGTTAACTGGTAATTAACTGAAGATAAATATGCTAAAATCACGAATCTCTGTCCCTGGTCTCACCTTTTCCAGAGTTTTCTTTCGTTCTGAGCAACAGTCTGTGTTCAAGTTACAACATGGACTCACTGTGACACATAAAATTTCATCCATGATCTCGGAAAATAATTGCTCTCACCTATTTCAAATATGTCAAACATTTTCCAACTATCATCACAACAATACATGAAAATTGGAATTGTTTCACAGGAGTCTATTCCTCTAAGTCAATGTTTTGTGAAAATTTTGCAATTAATAGTCTTAAATGAACATTGGTTTCTTAATGGGTTACCCCTGCTGGGATTACTGAAAAAATTTAAAATGTGAAATTTGCCTGTTATATATTTTTGTTTGCTTGTTTCTAAGAAACTATCAGTCACTTCCATCTTTTACATATCACTTGTGTTTTCAAAGTCTTTTGTTTTCTAAGTTCTACCTCTTTTCTGAGTTTCATCTTTAGCTGTCTGATAGAAGAGGTGCGTGCGTGTGTGTGCGTGCGTGCGTGCGTGCGTGCGTGCGTGCGTGTGTGTGTGTGTTTTACTGGAGATTGAAACCAAGGCCATTCATATGCTAGGCAAGTGCTCTACCACTGAAACACATCTCTTATCCCATCCTCCTTTTAAAAATTTTATGTTGACACAGGTCTGGCTAGATTGCCCAGGCTGGCCTTGAATCTGCAATCCTCCAGCCTCTGCCTCCCAAGTAGCAGAGATCACAAGTGTGTATCCTGATAGAATTCTTCACTTCTATCCACCATATTTCCAAAATCAGCATGCCACCATTTATTCTCTCTCTCTCTCTCTCTCTCTCTCTCTCTCTCTCTCTCTCTCTCTCTCTCTCTATTTTTGACTCTCTAAATCTGTTTAGATTGAATGCATTTCACTCTTAATGCTAAGAAGCTCATGTGCTTGGGATACAATAAAATTTTTTAAATGATAAATTTCTGGAACAAATTCAGATTTGATTCATATGAGTCATTGACTGCTGATCCCAGTCATCAAATTTAGAATTCATCCAATTCTTCTGCTTCATTTTACTGATAAGGAGGCTCAAGCCCTGAGAGAAATGATGATGTTTTCAAAATCATCATGAAATTTGTAGCCACACTACAAATAGAATCTTGAATCTTTTTTGTAATTTCTATTATTTTTACCCTTGGTGTGCTATGAGTCAGCCATTATACTGAATGTTTGCATGCATTATCCCATTTAATCCTCGGCACAACCCTATAAGGTAAGCATTATTATCCCACATTACAACTGAGGAAAGCAAAGCTCTGGTGAACCCATTCATCCATGTTCATACCCTGAAAGAGTCAGAATCACTCCAAACTCCTGGCTTTCATCAGCTACTCTACGCCAATGTTCCTTCTGTATTTTCCACTTCTTTCCTATAAGCCATATAAACATAGAACTCTTTTGACCATTTTTAACTTGTAAAAACTTTATGCCATAGGTTGTTTCAGAATAGAATCAAGGTACTAAAATATGTTAATGACCACATATTTTATACAAATGTTATGATTAACAACCACATATTTTACACATATTTATGAAACCACAGGTTTTTTCCAACTTATAAAATTTATCTGTGAATCACAAAACAGCCAAGCATATTATGATGCTTTGTATTCTATTATGAGGTTTTATTCTATTTGGAGGTCAGGTAGTTTGATTCTCTTTAGCTTTATTGAAATTTCCAGTGGGTCTTCTCTTGCTTCACCAAAAATATTGTCCCTATAAATAAGCACCTTTCCAATTTAGTTTCATGTCAACTCAAGACATCTTAAATATTTTAGATAGTGCCAATAAATCTCAAATATAATTCCTTTAGAGCACTTATCTTTTGGAAATTACATTTCATATATATTATTAGTTTGAATTGGGAATAGGTTAAGGAAAGGATATAAATAAGTTTTTAAATAGTTTTATAACTTTAAGTAATGAAAAATGGATAAACAAAAAGTACAAATTATTAAAGGGCCAGAAGCTGTATACACTTCCACAACTACATAAACTCAAAGAGTTTGAGATATAAATGGAAGCAACTATGATAACTTCTAGACCATCTTCCACTTTGAGTCTCTCTGAATTAGCAGGATAATAGTGGAAACTTTGTCCAATGGCAACAGTGTTCTTAAGCAGCGACTACATTTATGAAAAAGCAAACACTTATATTTCTTGTCATGCCCCAAATGCGTCATGTGATCCATCTACACAATCAATTATTCAGAAATCTAATTCATCTCATTATGACAACCTTAATAAAAGAATCAAGGGAACTATCATCTGATTGTGTCATGCTTAATAAATCATCAACTATTTCTCAAAAATGTCCTTTCCATTCTACTTTTATAGCTATTGTTTAAGGTTTGACACTAACACTTCTCACCTCAATTATCATATTAGGCTTTTGATCATTCTCCCTCTCTCTAATCTCACCAACTCCATATTATCCTTTTATGACTTCACAGCACCTTGGGAATAACTAGAAACTTCTTTTGGTGCTCTGGCCAGTGCCCTCCTCTTTTGCCACATGAGCTACTCTTTTTTGGAAAACTTGCTGCTCAGTGGTGCTGAATTTAATACTATTCCCATACCAAACATAATTTCTTTCTTTTTGATGTGATGTTTTCCTTGAACAGAGGGCTTCTCTTTCCTCTCTCCTCTGGTTTACTATCCATGGACAATCAAGCTTCACCTTCCCCCAGGAAAGCCCTCCATGCCCTCCCCAAGGCTGAACTGTTCCTCCTCTGTAATCTCTTTGTAACATCAACAAACCATTTATTCCACAATGGCATGTACTGTTTTTCTCAACCAGAACAATTTCTTAAGGTCATAGATAATCTTAGTCATCTTTATTCCCCAGTATCTAGCTGGAACATGGAAAAGGCTCAATTGATGTTTGTTGAAAGGATGCATAAATGAAATAAACAAAAATGATATTAAAAATTACTGCTAATTAAAAATGCACATCCCTATGAGAACACTCTGAAGATTATTATAGACTGGCATTATGGTTTAGATATGAAGTGTCCCCCAAAAAATCATGTATAAGACAATGCAAGAATGTTCAAAGGTAAGATGATTGTGAGAGTTGCAATTAGTGGATTAATCCACTGATAAGGATTAACTGGGTGGTAACTATAAGCAGGCTGATTATAGCTGGAGGAAGCAGGTCACTAGGGATGGGCCTTTGGGTTTTATATTTTGTCCCTGGAGCAGAGTTTTTTCTCTGCTTCCAGTCACCATGTCCTGAGTTACTTTCCTCTACCATGCCTTTCTACCATGATGCTATGTGTTTCCACCATGATGCTTTGCCTCACCTACGTCCAGAGCCATGGAGTCAGCCAACCATGGACTGAACCTTGGAAACTATGAGCTAAAGTAAACTCTTCCTTCTCTATGTTTTGTTCTTGACAGATATACTGATCACAGCAAACAAAGCTGACTAAAACAATTGGCCATTTTGAATGTGGGCAAAAGATTCTGTGTGTTTATCAAGTTTTTCAAGTGATTTTTATAATGAGGACAGAGAAATATTGAGGTCATTTAATCAGGAGAGCTAGGAAAATCTGTCTTTATACAAAATCTCTCTGTCCATGGGTTAGCTCTCTTCGAGGTATCCATGGCAATGTCCCTCTTCCTTTATCTGGTATCTACCTGTGCTGTGCAAGGAAACATAGTCTTTTGCCACATAAAAATACGGGCATGAGGAAAATCTATCCTTAGCTCAGAATATAAACTCAGCAAGGGGCTTGGTTATAATTTGAACATTGTTTGTATTCTTTTCAGCTACTGTTTTCAATGTGGCCTAAAAATGTCATGACTCAGAGTAGTTATTTGTAGAACTGCTTCAAAATTTTATCTAAACCACTATAATTTCACACCTGGCATTGAAACTACCTAGTTTGCCTGCAAGAACTCCACTTACTTGGCGATTATACAGTACTTGCTGAAACTAACTTAGTGTGTAGTGTTTTATTGTATAACTCTAGGAACAGAAACTTGTTCATAAAGAAGACTGTGTTCCACGTTGCTCCTACTCAACATACCTCACTCCTTGATCTTTACAAATAATCTTTGTACCTCCACCATTGGAAGGAAACTAATTTTGCAGGTCTCTAATAATCTCTCAATAGCCAAAGCTAACACATTTTTCTATACCCATTGTCTTCTGAACTAACAGCACAAGGAAAGTCTTTCATTAATACTCATTCTTTGGCTTCTTATTTCTCTTGCTGCTGCTTTTTAGTCTCCTCACAAATTTCTTCATCTTCTTTTTTTTTTCTTGTTCCTAAGTATGTTTGGCTCCATTTTTGTAATCTAAATGTATTAGTCTAGCAATTAAGTTCTTCTCAATTTACCAGATGTTTAGCTCTTAATACAATGACCTCTTCTCCATGTATATCCTATTGTGCAGATTACCATTCATCACATGTGACTTTTAGAAGTTGCAGTAATTAAAATTAAATGAAATTCAGAATCCAAATGCCGAGTCACACTATCTACATCAAGTACTCAACAGCCACATGGGATTGGTGGCTACCACATTTACAGAATGTTGCCATCATGGCAAAACTTTCTATTGGGCACTGACAGTCTAAAAAGCTGAACCACTCACATCTCTCACCTCTAAACTTTAGCTCATTCCATTCCCTCTACCTGGAATGCTAACCACCATTTCTATTGAAATCTGATCCTTTTCCAAGTTTCATCCTAAATATTTACATCTCTCCAAAGTCTTTACTCATCATTCTTGTTGAAAAGGTCATAGCTCTACTCTGAATTCTTAAGTTCTTTATGACACTTTTATCCATATTGCTTTGTTCTGTCCCTCTTGGTGTGAGTGCTCCTCTCCTGAACAGAAAGTCTCTGAAGAGTTGATAGTTGTCAACTCTCATCAGTGCTTTCTATTTGCTAAGTTAAGTGCTTGGTGATAGTTCTCACATCCTCATACCCCACCCCCTATGAAACATACAGTATTTACATTAACATTAAAGAAACTGGATTTGAAATGATGAAGTGACTGATCAAATAAAAGTCTCAAGACAGGAGGCAATCACCCAGGGTCACAGTGAGGTGTAAGTCCTGGATCACTCCTGGGGAGTCTAACTCCATAAGCCCATGCCCTTAACCACAGAGACCCAAAGGATCCACATTTCATCCACCATAAACCCACCCTACCAGCCTCATAATACCAGGCACCATTCCCCTGATGAATGTGTGAATAGATGACTAATGCCTTATATGTGCTGGAAAATTTATGGTTTATAACACTTGTTGAAAGCTATAATTTATCTCCTAATTATTCCCCAGATGGTCTGAGGCAGCTCCACAGGAAATGCATTTTCCAGAGGCTGAGAAGTTCAGAGGCCCCCTGAAGTTTATACTGCTCAGCATTTAGTGACAAGGTAGGACTTTAGCCCATGTCTTCTGCCCTCAAGTTCCATCAGCCTTTCTTTCAAGTCCACTGATGTTTGAAATTAATTGAAAATCAATAAAATATCAAAGGGTTATATCTCAATATATTGTCTTTACTTGCTTTCTCCATGTTTAAAATTCATGATAATGAGACTTAATTTTTTACACCTATGGGAGGGAGAAAAGAAAGTTCCTCAAGTTTTCAGTGCTGATTAAAAAGCCATATATTTAGATCTTTTGTTTTTCTAAATATGTGGCTTTACATATATATCATATTGTTTTTTTCCTAATGCTATTAAGATAACCTGCTTATGTTAAACAAAATTCTGTAAAGAGCAAATTATCTTTGAATATGCATTATTATTTTTGTCTACTAATAATATTCATGAATCTTATCTGTAATTGAATTTGAATGTTGTTCTTCTTCTTTTCTTCTCCCTCCCTCTCTCTCCTTTAGGAAAGCCATTTGAAACATGTTTGGAAAATATTTGGAAAAAAAATTCCATCACTCTCATTTTCCAGAATTTCCTTAAATATTTTATGACTATAATTACACTTTCCTTCTCAAGGCATAACAATACATCACTACATACATAATCATATTTGTTGACAAAAAGTGAGATTTAAGGAATTGATTTTATACCAATTAAATACAAGAAGAAAATGTCATACTGTGTTTTTAGCATATTAATTTTCTCATATCCTTAAACTGAGTTGTGTATTGTCTTGTATCTGCAATTGCATTTAAGGATGATTATCATACTTCCATATATTTTGCATTAAACTTGGAATTTGCTGTATTTTTGCATGTATATAAGGTTTGTTAGGTAAGAGTAAGAACTAGATTCATCTCTTTTGAGTGTCTTTTTGGCCTAAACCTCTAAGGGAGTCTGAAAAATAATCTGCTCAAGACAACTCCACAAGTAAGTGGCAAAGGTATGTTTCAAACCCAGGCCCACTTTGTTCTAAAACTTATGACCTTTTCACTATGAAGGAATAAATGGTTGAAGGGCTGAGTATTCAATGAAATGCCTCGTGGGTAAAACATAAATGTGCCTGAAACCTCTTCACTAAAATGTTTATTAGATGAATAAATAAGTAAACAAATTGGTGGTTGCAACTCAATACACATTAGTTCATTTACCTCCCCCACCAAAAAAAAAAAAAAATTTCAAATAAACATTTGAGGAGGAATACCTGATTAGGAAAATGTTCTAGCAATGATGTGGCTTTTATAGGATTGTTCTTCCCAAGTTCAACAGTCTTAATGCACATGCAATTTTCTAGAAGTCTATAATGCCCTTGAATTTCAAACTGAAGCATTTGATCATCTGGAAACAGAAAATTAAGGATCTGAAATATTGTTAAATAAATAGATTGAACTGAAATTAGCCTCTTAGGACTTTAAGAGCTGCAACATAAAGTCCAAGAGATAGAAACAAAAATGATGCTTCTTACAACCAAATATTGCCTCATTTCCTAATTTAACTTCTGCCATTTGATCTAATGTTATATCAAGGCATATGGCCCTCCACATGTGAGGAGCTTATACCAATTTAAAGCAAATACATCACATGAGCAAAATGAAAACTCCAGAAGTAGCAATTTTTTCCTACTTTCATTCCTTATTTTTCATACCTGCAGCCAGTTGTGAGCCTGTCCCCAATCCAACTGGCTTATTTTGAAAGCATTCAGCCTGTCCTCTCCACTGCGAACCTTTCTTCTACTTTTACTCTTTCTACAAATGACTGCCAGAAAAATTTTCCCCCAAGACTGCTTTTATCACAAGCTCAAAACCTAGCACAGGTCTCTAATGCTTGGTGTGTAGCAGGCTCTTAAAGTCTTTTCCTGTCTTACTACCCTACTTGCTCCCTGAGGCAGATTCTCTATTAGTAAGAAACAATTTTCCACTAGGCGCTATATTTTCTTGTCTTATTTTTTATCAGAAGCTTTTGGCATGTTGGTGATCCTAATTTAGAGCTTTCAAACATGACTTACAAATTGTCTTTGACATTTCTTCATATGGGTGTATTATTGGCCTCTTTATCAGTCAGGGTCCCAGAAGGAAAAGAGAATGTATCCCAGATGGTTCAAATAAATAGAGAGATAGCAAATGAGACGGGGAGGCACCCAAAGAACAGCAGTAGTGAGAAGATGATACCATCTCTGGGGATGACAGTAACAGGTGTGTGTTCTTAATAGCCCAGTTTAAATGGAGGTCTGAAGGAGGGCAGGCTAAAGGGAATCAAAATCAGAAAAGGCACTGCCAAGGGCAGCACACAGGGTCAAAGGAGGAGCTAAAGAAGAAATATCCTCACCTCTTTCTCTACCCACCCTCCAAAATCAACCTAGAGCTCTAGACTGATCCAAACCAAGATGAAAACAAAAAGAGTCCTGGTCCTATAATTGACAAAGGTCAGCTGCCCAGGACCCAGGGAGGACACAGAATGGGAGAGAATGGATGGAGGATGGCTTAGTCCCAAGCTAAGCTGTAGCCTTCTGGAGGGTGGCAACTGCTTTTGGAGTCAGAGAACAGCTGCAGACCTCCGTGTGTCACTTTGAGAAATTTGCTTAGATAAAGGCTCAGTTTCTTTATCTTTAATAAGAATAATACTGTTTACAGAATTGCTCTGAACATAAAATGAAAAAAAATGTGTATAATTTGTCGAGCCAAATAAACTCTAAATGATAGCTACTGTTGTTACAGACTGAACGAAAATTATATACATATGTGCATATGTGTATATGTACATATGTGTGTATAAACACACAGACAGCCTCCTAAAAAACATCTCATAATAAAAAAGAATGAATCGTCAAAGACTAGAATCAATGAGTGTTAGTGGTCACCTTTTTTATTCTCCTCTACCCCCCATCCCCTGGCCTTAAAACACATGGCAGACCATCTTCAGGACTTGGCAGGCAGAGTATTTTATTTACACTAGTGACTTGGATGCCATCCCTCTTCCTTCCTCTCAGTAACAGAAGGTGTCCTGGACAGCAGTGACATCTGCAGCCCCAAGGGAGAAGGGCCAGCACAAATTTTAATTTTGCTTTTGGTTTGGGGCTTAAAGTACACAAACAGATTTTTTTTTCTCCCTGTCAGTTTGCATTTAGCTTCGCATCTGACATTTTTTAATGCTTTATGTATTTGGAGTGACCCAGAAATTTATAGCTTCAGGTTTTTGCTTATTTTGCTCTATGTTTCTAATTCAACCTCTTCAATTTAAAAGAAAACAGAACCAAAAAAAAAAAGTAAAAGAAACATTAAAAAAATATTCTAGCTGTCCATATCACTGCGAGTGCAAGGAAGAGGTTTTCTGTTCTTTTTAAGCTTCCTCATATTACGAGATGCTAACATTTGAATATTTTAAACAAGAAACAAAAATTCCAGGGATGACCTATAAAAATCTGTGGGTAATCTGATTCATCTAGAAAAAGGAACCCAAAGCTGATGAAGAGCATTTATAAAAATTGTTATGTTGCATTCACTGGCAAGGAATGAGATTCTACACTGATTTCTGCTATGAGAGTAAAAATAAATACGTGCTTACACACACATATACATCCACATGTAAGTAAAGCTTCATTCTTATAAGGGTCAAGGCTTTGCACTGAAAACAGATTTATCCTCCAGAGTTCAATGTCAGGGGAATTTCTAAAATAGAAGACTGCTGATGTTTGTTGTATTCACATTTGGGGCCATCAAAATTTCCTACTCAGGCATCCCACAGAGAAAAAGCACCTATCTCTAAGCATATAAAGTAGTATCCTCATTACTGAGACACTATCAGCCTCAATAGTATTTGTAATTTCCCTGTGCCCTGGGGCAGTTTTCAAAGGTCAAAGAAAACACTAAAGGCTGTGCCTCTGAGATAATTTGATCAAAAGAAAACCAAAGGCTAAAGGCTGGTCTCAGGTAGCTATTTGTCATGTGAGTCAATCATTGGACAATGAAAACCACAATTCATGCCCAAATGTTCCCCTTGGTCAAGGGGATACTGCCTAGATTGAGTCGGAAACTCCTGGGTCATCTCTGATTGGCCTCCGTCCAGACAGTAGCACAACAAAACTCAAAAAGTTCCTCGGACACATAATTACACAGCTAATTTAGGTGTTTGGATTAGGTTAAATCATTCAAAGTCCACTTCATCTGCTTAGGCCTGATTTTTCTAAATTAGATAAACATTTTGAATTTATAAGAGAATGTTGAGTATCACTTGAGCTATGTAATTGGTAGAAGAAGAAAGTAAAACAAATTGGGTCTTCTTTTATTTTGATGCCAGAAAGTCAAATAGAACAGCACACATAAATCATTCAGACTCATAGAACAAATTAGGAGCAATTCACTGTAAGATAAGGAGATACATGGGATTTCTGGTCCTGGTTCCTTTCTCTGGCCCTTAGAAAAGTTATTCCAATTGATTGCAGATTTCCAATTTGTCAAAAAGGGATACAGTATAAATAAACTCCACAATTTCTTCCAAACCACAAAATAGCCACTGCTTTACATATCAAGAAGGATCGAAATATAATTTTGTGAATTGCAGACCAATGTTCCCATGAGGCTGCATTTTGGGCAGATCTGAAGCAGTCAGACGTATATTCAAAAACTCTCTAACACCAGATTAAATAAGGATTCAGCCAGAATCATAGAAAATTGAAGAATCCAATTCACAGAGACAGACCAAAGCCTTTAACCAAGACTACTACATCCACAATTATGTTGTTAGTACATTCCATACCCATTTGTTGGATATGTATCAAACTACTGGGTTTAAGGATAGATAATAAATAATCAATAAAGATGAAGAGATAGCATGTTCCAAAATATCATACATATAAAAATATGTATAGTAAAAGAAAAGTAAAAATCAGACTAGAGGCAATGGTTTAACAAGAAAAAAAACTGAGTGAATAATGGTATGAAAATATGTCATAACATCTTACAAAGTACAAAAATGGGTTATGATTTTTTTTTCCTCTGAGCTCCCTAGGATACTTCAAATCAGCATTCTCATAAGCACTGGTTAACAATGTGGTGTAAATCATCTATTGATTCTATAAATTAAAAACAAAAGGTAAAGCAAAAAACTGTATTAGGAATGACCAAGTCACAGGAACACCTCCTTAACAGGGTCATAGGAATATTTTCAACAAGAACTGAATGTCATTCACCTGTGGCTGAAGCAAAGGTGATCCAAGGAGAAAATATGAGCAGCCAGATTAATTAAATAAGCCAGATAGAAATATTTATATAAAAGTTTCATGACCAACCAAACTGAGAACCCAAATACTTTCTAAATCAACTATATCAAAAGCTTCAATAAATCTTTCATTTTTTTTTCCTTTCTCTTTTTCACCCTCATCCTGGCTTTATAAAAGAAAATGAAGCACATTATTTGTCGAAGAGTTTGTGCATGTACTGAGTCACAAACCAATTTCTCAACCTCAGAGTCAACTTAGCAACTAGAAATAACATAGGAGGGAAAAATAGATATTAAGTTCTATTAGGGAGAACTGTCTTTCATTGTAGTGTATACTTAATAAATGTATTGTCCCACCTCAAAGTATTTTGGGGCCCAGTTATTCATTCAAAAATATTTATCCACTATCTTCTATGGGTGAGGCACAGAGGACTCAAAGATGAGCCAAGACACACTCCTTGTCCCCATGAAGCTTAAAATTTAATAGAGGATAAATATCAATCAAAAAAATCCTATAAATAAATGTACAACCATAATAAGAGCTAAATTGGGCACATGTCCTGTGGACATCAGGGAGTTCTAACAGAAGATCTGACATAATCAGAAAGATAAGATGAGTTGGAGACTTTAAATTCTATTGCTAGAGACTTGTTCATCCATAAACAAGTGAGGGATGTCTTGGTAAGAATACCTTGCCCTTCTTGACAATGCTAAGGTCTGTACCTCTCCATCAGAAGAAAAAGCAAACTCTACTTTTCACTAGTCTTGTTGACAGCCCAGTACATCAGGGCTTTATAACCTTCTTCAAACCAGAGCAGCTCATCCTCCAGCTTATCCATGGTATGGCTAAAGCAAAATGGATGGGGGATCCAGGCAAGACCTCCCGGGTATTTCCACTGTGATGTGCTATAAGTTTAGGGGTTCTCTAGGAGAAGACTGGATACACTCAGAACTTCCCACAGGTAAGAAGTACACATCCAACCATGAACCAAGTCCTAACTTAAAAATAGAAGCTCCTAACAAGAAATGGCTATTGATATCAAAAAGAGGCACAAAGCAAACCTAAAGTTACCTGACAGGCTCATCTTCTCTTCCCCATCATCTGGGCTCTTACAGTAGACAAGGGTGTGCCCTGCCCTAGCCATACCTGTGTAACTCATATTCGAATGTTTTCTATTGGTTTGAGAAATAAAAAAGAGCCTTAATCTTTTTGCAGCAGGAAAATCTATTGATCTTTTCTATGGAAGAAAAGATCATGGTATGGTGAAGCCTAAAACACAAAACAAAAAACAACAGAGAATGAACTTAAAATAACTGAGAAATTAGGTTTAGATGATTTCATATAGTAAACATGATTTTTTTTTTTTGGACCATGGATTGAACTCAGTGGCACATGACTACTGAACCAAATGCCAAGCCCTATTTTGTATTTTATTTAGTGACAGGGTCTGAATTACTTAGCACTTTGCTTTTGCTGAACTCTTGGTCCTCCTGCCTCAGCCTCCCAAGCCACTGGGAATATAGGCATGCACCACCATTTGAATTCATTTTTAACTTTTGAATCACTGACTAAATCAAGAGTGGTTTCAAAACATTAGAAGGTGAAAGAGAGGGATATTCTACCCATCCTGTATCTTCAAGTACAACTTTCCTGACATAAAAGGAGGAAAGCCAAACTGTATACACCAAAAAAAGGTTCTTATCTGAATGCAAAGGCAAGCTCATTTTTAAGCCTAGAAACAGAAGCTCCTGAAGGGCAGGGGACTGCAATTTCATATTCTCTGTGGCTCTTGGCATGGTACCATTTCTGTGAAGATGCCTTATAAATAGCCTCAGGTTCTTACAGTGGTGTCATTTTAATCCATGCTGTATAACTAATAACTCCATGCAGGTACAATGATGTTTTGCTTTACTTAAGTGGTATTGTTGCAAACAAGGCTCTATTGTGATGCTAAAGCAGGTATTAGAGCATAGAGACCCCAATGACCAGGGCATTCCACACTAATATGCACTGCAAAATGAAGTCTGAGTTTCCCCACAATTACATATACCCTTAGTGTCATCTTAACACACCTTGAGACCAACCATTTAAGTACATAAGGCCACAGATGAAGAAATCGGGGCAGTAAAATTCCTGACACGTTTTATACCTCTCATTCTATTTAAATTGCAGTTTTTACAAAGAAAAGTTTGCCTACTTCTGCACATTTTCATTTTCTCCTGTGCATTTTCTGTTGAAATTTCAAAATAATTTGGCCAGAGATCCAGAAGTATTCAGGTCCCTAAGTGTGTAATAATCACCAAAAAAAAAAAAAATACAACTTGCAAGGGATGCAGCCATGGGATTTACAACATCTTTTGTGATGCCAAGAAGACAAGAGAAGGGGAAAGAACTAATGAGAAAATCCATGGGATAAACGGGCTTCATTAATTTCTGAGCAGGCTGCACAAATGCATTAATGCCCACAGATTAATGACATGGTCATGTAAATGAAAGTCACTGAATATGCATTTTTCCTAGGGAAAAAAAAAGCTGTAGCTAATTCATCTTACGCAGTCCAGATTTCATTATCTGAATTGTATGTGTATTGAGATTTCTCATGAGTAATACTCCTCATTCTTAAGTAGTATAGTTGTAAAAGCAACCTTTATAATAAAATATGTAAGATGTAAAATAGAACCTTAGATGTTTGTCTAGTATTTATCCTGGGTGGCTATGAATTCATATTTTAGATCAAAATAAAGAGACAAAAGAAGGGAGGCTGCATTTTGAAAAGGCAGAGAAACACTGTTCTAAAAATTGTCCAGACAAGGTGTGGATGTTAACAGCCAGGTAGACTAAGGCAGGGTCCATCCAGCTGTCTCAGTAAGGAAGTTGTCAATATGGAATCCAAGAGGAGGATGGATAGGTGTGCAAGACAAACCAAGAGAAACTGCTAATTGAGCAACTAGGGCAAGAGAGAAAGAATCAACTGATAATAGATACACAAGACACAGGCAGTCTTACTCAGACTGCCTGGGCAATCAGTAGCCAATTTATGATTCTGTGAAGACAGATTAATGATGAGATTGTGTGCAATTTACGAATGCATGCAGTATTTTTCTAGGGATGTTGTTAAAGTAAATCTACTCTTAAATTACACTTGCCATGTTAAAGATACTACAGGACTGCCCTGAGAGAGTCAAGGGCAAAAGCTCGGTGGCCATAGGGTGTGGTCCTTGAGAAGCACTATGACTCCTGTGTGGTTAGGAAGTGACCAGCAGCAGAATCTGCAATGTGCATCTGAGTAGGAGAGTCAGAGGAGGGAGCTCATGATGAGGAACTGTGTTGTGTTTGCCCCTCTTTTGTCAAGTCTCACTCTCTATATCAAAATTATCATCATGCTCACCATCACCCTCATCTCCAATGATTACCCAAGTCTCTTGTTCAACTCTGTCTACACATATCCCAAATACACACTGAAGTTATTAAGAACAGGAAGAACAAATTGTTTGCCCATCCTCATAATCATCTCTCCTGAAAGGTCATTTAAACATTTAATCAAACCCAAGGCCCTTGGGGGAGAATGTGCATCACGCAATTCACACAGCATGCAGAAGCCGCGCTTTGTGTCCGGCTCAGGGAGGATGCAGACCCAGTCCAGGAAGAAATCAGGAACAGGGACACTTTCTGTCATTAGAGGAGAAAAAGTTAGACAGTGTCCTGCACTATGCTGAACTAAATCTTCACCCTAATTAATGAAACCCCAATGCAACACATCATACCAGAATTCCCAGGATGTTGGTCATGTATTGAAATGTAAACGAACACTCTTGAAAAAGAAGGGATTAGGTGGGCATCCTAAATCAATATGATTTATTTGTTTTTCTGCTACTTTGGATCTGCTACACTGCTGTTCCCTTTCACAGGTACAAATACACAAAAGAGGGCTTCTGTTTCATAAAAGTGGCTCAGACAAATGACTCTCCTCAGGGTGTCGAACCTGACCCTGGCAGCCAGCCAGTTCTCTGCCCTCCAGTCTGTGGGTACTTTTCACTTCCACTGCTATCAGCCAGTTTCAGACCTAAGCCTTCCCTCTGACGAGGGACAAAGAAAAGATCACAGTGGAAATCCTTCTGTGTGCTGCTAATAAGCCTATTTAGAGTCAATGAGAAAGCCTCATTTTGCACCAATAAAAGGCTTCAAGAATTCTACTGAATCAGTAAAACTGAAATGTTTCTGTATACTCCCTGTCCTCATTTTACATCAGCCTGAGAGGTGAGGCTCAGCAAAACATCAGGCACAATGACCTCTAAGTTTCCTTCCTTCTCTAATGTCCTGATTCTCTGATGGCTGGTGGGATTTGAATTTTATTTAAATTATCTCATATTCTGATGGGATCCTGAGCCCTTTTTGGTTTTAGATAATCTCACTGTGGTCTGCTGAATCGGCATATTTGGAGTCTCAGATCTCTCTTGGCAAAGAATTGAATATTTCCAACAGTTTAGCTAACACTGACTATTTTCTTTCTGAAAGTAATCTGGGTAGGTACACTCATAGAGCATACTCTCACCTCTCACAGAAAAGCTAGGGTAAGCTTCGGTGTTCCTGAACCTTGAGCAAAGGGGGAATTTAAACCAGTGTTAATGTCCTTAATGAAAGATATCAATCATTTCCTTAAACAAAATTCTATTGTTCTAACCATTTGACCACAGGGATGTAAGCAGATAAACCTACAACTACAAGGTTAGGTATGGGTCAATGTACTTAAGTGGAAAGTGTACATAGGTAGAATAACATCACCAATTTGTAAGAATACTATCTTTTCTCCCAACAAATAGCCACATGCCATGTCATCCACCTTGTGTACTAGAGAGATGCACAAAGAGGAAAGTACCATTTTTAAAAGAAATGTAAGTTATACAGTTATGCCCATTGTTTTGCCCATATAATTTCCTGGTAACTTATGGAGAAATAGAGCAATCTGAGTGGCTTTTATGAAAAATAAACACACTGAAAACCACTATTATTACCACTAAAAGCTAAAAATAGGGAAAAAATAGGATTTAGCAAGGATTCTTGGAGGTTAAGTTACCAGCACAAAACCACCCAGCTATAATACAGCTACCAACAGAGTTGAATTTTACTAGACACAGAAAATGCAATGGAAACAACTATTTCGTCTTAGGTCTTATGATCTAGTTGATAAAATTGCCAGCACTTTAAACAGGTTTTCACTTATACTGCAAAGAAAAATGCTTAGCTGAATTACTGTCTAACTGGGTGGTGACACACTACCACAATCTGTAAAATATTTTGGTAGGATAAAGGGCATGTTGTTTAAGGAAACCCAAGAGTCAATTATCTTGATAAATTAAGGAATATTCTCTAATACGTGTGTTTTATAATTCCACAACTTACATAGAAATGTGTCTCAGTAAAACACTACTGACAAGCTGTATATCTTTTTAATTTTAATAAATCAAACACATCTTATATTCACTGGGAGGACAAATTTGAGATATCGGAATTGAATCCATTTAATATAGTATTTACTCACCTTTGGATTCATTTTTAGAAGCATGGTGTTTGTATAAAAATAAACAATTTTATTTACAATTTTTCTCATATCTTCTTAAAATGAGTCATGTTTATGTCATGTTAAATAAATCATTTCCACTTATTTTTAATAAATCATTTTAGTCAGGATGCTTTCAGCTGCAAATAATGGAAAAATACAATGCAAAATGGTTTTAAAATTGAGAGAATCTATTGTCATCCTACATAATGGGAATAGGAGGACATCCCAGCGAGGGTGTTCCAAGGCTGGCTAATTCAGAGGTTCAAAGATGTTGGCAGTGACTGAGTCTCCTTCTACTTGTCCATTGTGTTGTGCTCAGCCTGATTTCTCTACTGCAGGTTCAGTCATCAATTCCAGATGTAACAATGTCCCTAAGAACAAAAATACACCCCTTCCAAAGGGTCTGAAAGACTTTCCATCTACTTCATTGACTAGAACTGTTTTACCGACTACTCTATCATCCAACATTGGAAGCAGGATCATACCACTACCATTGGACCAGAGCAATCATAATTAACTGAGTTATGCTGGGTGTCACATTGGGTGAAACAAAATTGTTTGACAAGTCTGTGAGCCTAGACATGTGGCTATTTACATTTAACTGTGAGGTTCTTACAATTAAACAAAACTTAAAATTTAGTTTCTCTATTTGAACTAGCCATATTTCAAGTCATCAACTGCCACATGTAGCTAGTGGCTACTCAATTCAATAATGTAGACACACAGAATTTTCCTCATCACAGAAAGTTCTATTAGACACTCTAGAAGACTTCTAAAGGTAAATTGCCATTGAATCAGTAAGCAAGAGTGTCTATGGCATTCCCCATGTAGCAGACAATAAGCTCCATGCATATTATCTCCTTCAATCTTCCCCAAAGCCCTGTGAGGCAAGCACTGTTATGTGTTAGTCTGGACTCCAGGTTGCTAGCTGAGGATAAGAAAATGTAATTAGAAGGATCTTGAACAATCTCACATTCCTCACATACCTACAAGGAAGGGCATAATTAAAGTCTTGATCACATAGCCCTGTCTGTCTTCTCTATTCTGCCTGCATATCAACATTATTCTTTCAGGCCAGTTTTCTCCTCACAACTCATAATTCCGAACCACTAACTCCTCTTTCCCCAAGAAAGAGTAATCTCACTCCTCCCATTCCAGTTGTAAATATTGCTTATAGGGGCTCTGATGGTCCAGTGTTGGTCGAACATCCAACTTCAAACCAATCAGTCTGTAGGTGAAAGGAGGAGGAGATTGTTGTAGATTATAGATAGGACTATAGCCAGTCTCTCCACGGATACTGATGAAAATTACTAGAGAAATCAGAATTCCAGGGTCTTCTCCTTCAATACATTCCCAAGATTGAGTCCACTGAGGCTCTCAGAGGCCCTTCAATTTGTTCTCTACAGACTTTCTGGGTCTCACATATTCCCACTTGTAGTTTAGTGATGACCAACAACAGAAAGATCTCTTTTTCTCAGCTTCATAACCAACTAACTGCTTCCCAGACATCCAAAACTGTGTTTCTCACAGACTCCTCATATTCAATGTATCCCAAACAGAATTTTCTATCTTCATTTCTCCATCCCTTCCCCAATCACCCATTATGTCAGGAATGCTCTCTCAGTGATCCAAATTCCTAGTCCATGAATCAAGGTGTCATTCCTCACTTGTCATCTCCTTAAACACTCGATTAATTGAAACGTTCTAACATATCTCTTAAAATGTCTTTCATTCCATCTACTTCTGTCCATCCTGGAAACATAAGACATTATCACCCAGGTCACTCTCCTCCAGTGTTATGTCTTACCAATATATTCTCCATACTACAGCCAGAATTATCTTTCTAAAATGAAAAACCGATTATGTCACTGATCTGCTTAAAACCTTTTAGTGCCTGTTCATTGCCTTTCAAAACAAATCTCAACTCCCTCATGAGGCATGCAAAATCTTGCATGTTCTATCCTTACTTATTATTCCCCTATCTACATTCAGTTTCAGCCATATTGAACTTGTTCAGCTTCTTGGACTACTATCCTCTCTCTTGTCTGCTGGTCTTTGTTCTTTCCTTTACTTGAAATAATAATTCTACTGATGACCTTTTTGCTTTTTTCTAAATTCTGTTCATGTTTTAATCTCGACTTATATGGCACCTCTCCTTTCCCTTCATCTACATTAGTTTTCCCTGCAAGATGCTCCTATTCTTCCATAACACATTTCCTTGCAAAGTCTTGGCTCAATGATTCATCTTACCCATTAGACTATAAGCCCCATGAGGGTAAGAACCATTTATTTCTGCTTTGTTCATCCACATGTCATTTACATCTAGTACAAAGTGCTTGACAAAAAAAGTAGTTAATAAATCGGATGAATTGAATTCATTCATTCATTTCACAAATATTTTAAGAAAACCTATCTATGCCAAATACCACCCAAGGCACTAGATAACAGTGAAGAAAAAAATAAATCTCTGCCTCATAAAACTTATGTTCTTGGGGACAGGAGCGATAACGAGATTTAAAAAAAAAATACTTGCTTAAGTTGAATAAACAAACACATTCTTAACTGATGTTTACCAAAGTCATCCTTTCATTATTCTGTTACTTCATTAGAGATAGTGTGGAAATAAAGTGCTATCCTCTCAAATAAAATAAATGCAATTAAAAAAATACACACTACAAAGTCAGGGCATTTATAATCGTGAAACTGAACATTCCAATTAGAATCTGACCTGAGAATATAAGTCTATATGAGTTTCTAAAACCATATTTCCATCTATAATATCAATGTGGTAAGGACTTTCCAGATAAACTACCATAAGGGTCCACTTTCTTCTTAAATTACAATAAAAGCCTTTTATAATCGTTTGTATTGAGCTTTTCTTTCTTTTAAAATTGTGTCCTTCCAACAAATAAAATACTCACCAAATACCTGCCAAATTAGGTTCCACACACCTGATCTACAAAACTGCAATGTAGATAGAGCAGGAGGACTATTTGGCCATCATTATTAACCAATTAATTTAAGACATAATGCTAAGCATATACAAAGTTCTGAAGAAACAGGCCCTGCCTGCTAGAAATCTATGGACTAATTGCTTCATTTCTCTAAATGTTGCCTTCATAAAGCATACTCTCCTTGAGAGGAGATATTTAGTGCAATATAGAATTTAGCAAATGTCATAAGTAACCAAAAATTAATCAAGACACTCTAGTAGGTTTTCTCAATTAGTCTTACTAAACTGAGATCATACTTTATTTTTGGTATCCTTGGTCTTAATATATATAATTCTTTGTTCAACCAGAGAATTCTTTTGTTTAGATATGTTTCTAAGAGTTTGAAGTAATTCTTTTAGTTCATCATAGTATCTATGGGATTGCCACATTTCACTGGGGTTTAAAAATACTAAAAATAAGTACTTCTTGTGTAGTATAAATGATTAGCACCTTGTATTTATCTGCTTTGTACTTCATGGGGAGAGGGAGACACATCAAATTATCCTAATATTGAACCAACTTTACATTCTCTTTTCATGTGTTTGCTTTGGCTTGGTTTTAATAAATCGATTCATAGTTGAACCACTGACAGAAAGACAATTTTTAAATTTCTGTTCTTTTCTAATCCCTTCTGTAATCCTCACTGGTCTGAGCCTCACTATGTTGTTTTGTTTTGTTTATTCAAATAACTGATTCTGAGAAATGCCTAACTGGCATGTGGTTGCCTATGTTCTCTTCCATTTCTGAGACCTTCAGTGTAATATTCCAGAGATCATCCAAGTGCAGTCAACTCCCACTCAACCATGCTAATGCCAGAGTCTACTGTGGGCTTTGCAGAAAGGAATTTCAAGATTTCTAAATTCACTTTTTTTATTCTGAAGGATGGGCATTTTTCTATTTTAAGTTATATCTGAGAAATGTGAAAGTTTGTGTAACCTTGATGCTTACTCTATTGCCTCCTCAATTGTAGCAAGACCAGTGTTCCTACACTAAGGGCATCAATATGACTCCCTTAGCAGTCAAGGAGATTCACAAGGAGGAAAAACAATCTTGGATGGCCATTAGGAGCCATTCGGGCCACTATGCCAGGTAAAGAGTGGAACAAGTTAGTACTCAGCCTCATGCTGGGGAGGGTCTTCCAAGCAAGAAAGAACAAGGAAACACTCAAACATCAAATCAGATTTCAGTTCTACCATCACCTTCAGATGGCTGAAGGCTTTAGACAACTCACCTAGGCCAAATGGGACTCAATTTATTCTTCTGCAAAACGAAGAATTGAGCTAAATGATCTTTATAGGCCTCTAACTCATTTAATCTATGTGTATTTATGACTGAAATCTTAAGTTTTCAGAATATTTTTGGTTCTTGACCTGACAAACTTTGCAATCTACTTTGCAGATTTGGGAGATACAGGTGCATCTGTGCACATTTCTTTAAATTTAGTAACTAAGCTTCCCACTGCAAAATTTCCTAATGAGAAAACACATACACACACAATGCATATACACCAGCACAAATTACTATGTCTGCGCACTTTACTGGTCTAAATACTTATTGAAAATAGTATATAAAACACAGGCTACTGATTGCAGAGTTTTACATTTGATGACTTATATTTAAAGTCTTATTTAGATGATCCTATGTAAGACACCTTGAATTTATTAGTAATCCTTAGCACAGGTGAATATTTATTCTGCTAATTAAGTTTTGGGTGTTATTGCTATCATGGTAAGCTAACTCTCAAATCCCTTTTTATTGAAAGTGTTGTCTAAAGTTCATTGATATTCATTGATATCCAGGTAACCTAGGAACTGGTCAGAAATATGGAAAGCTTTACCCAGACCAACAAAATTAAAATCTGCATTTTGACAAGGTACTTGCGTGATTTGTGTGTTCACTGAAGTTTTAGAAATGCTGTTATACATTATAGATTTTGCCAAACTGTATTTTAAAATAAGATGGGATTTTTTTCTTTAAGGTATTGAATAAATGAGTGAACTAACTAAAATTTAGCAAAGTGAATCACTATAATTCAGTGCCACTAAGAGCTTAGAAGCTTAAAGTTGATAGCTTCTCTATTTTTTTTCCTTAATGTAGTCCTACATCTACCCATAAATGGATTAAAAGTTTATGCTGTTCCAAGAAAACACATATATAATTGAAAATCAATATGAAGAACATTAAAATATTTACTATTTTCTGTAGGATTAGGTAACTACCAACCAATATGTTGTTTTTGTTTTGCTTTATAGCTGGTGCTTTTCAAATCTTGCAACACATTGTGTCCTATATAAAGCAGCATAAAGAGCAAATAAAAAATCACTTTTAAACTAGGTGACAAAAATTCCGAAATATGTAAATGATAAAAATAAATTGAGGATATAAATGCCAAGGATGAATTCAGATCAAAGAAACCAGGATTCTAGTTGCATCTCTGAGACTAATAGTGCCTTTTTTTTCCCCAATAATTCACTTCTCTGGTTTCTAGTTTCTTCATCTAGAAGATTAGAGAATGATTTTGATTTTACATCCCAGCTCTAAATCTAGTGTGCCTGAAATCAATGCCTGTTTTGTCATCTCAGATGCACCTACTGAAATTCAAAATGGAATCCCAGAAATGGCATAAATAAGTCATTTGGGGTGGTTTTTTTTTTTTTTTTTTTTTTTTTTTTTTTTTTTTTGCTATTTTATTTGCCAAGATCAGGAGCATGTGGGCCAATGACTACCTCATAGTGCTAATATAAAGACAATTCCCCCAACAGTTTTACTCTAGGCAAGGAAACAAATGGAATGCCAGAACATATTTTAATTTAGGAAGATTATCTTGATTTCCTTTCTTTCTGAATCACCAAATCAAATTGTGGAAATCTATCCCCATTGTTCAATTCATTCAAGGTTTGCCATGAGTCCTGGGTAAATGGGAGACAAGTTCTACCTTTCACAGCTTTCCAAAGCAAACAGAGGTTTGCTGAGAGAAAGTTATACCTGAAAAGGTATCTAGTTACTCTGGCACTAGAAAATAAACTGACAGGCCTTTCTAGGAGCTAATTATTGAGTCTGCTATTTGGTTCACTGACAAAATCGCTTGTTTGAGGGAAGAAACATATTTGTGCATTGCTTTTTCCATTACCACTATTTCTATCATCATAAATAAGAATCAATAGGCCATTTCATGTAGCATATGCTCACCACCATTTAGTATCTGAGTGTCAGCTATATACAGGCTAAGCTGCAGTGCCCCGGCTGAGGATGAAAACCCAATGGATCAGGAAAACAATTCAATTTCAATAAGACAGTATGTACATCTTTGTGAGCTCCTTGAGAGCAAAAGGGGCCTGTTGTTTGTCTCTAATAGTTTCAGCACATTGCCTGGCACAGGGCAAGCTGTTTAAATGAATCAACAAGTGATTGGATGATAAATGAATCACTTGTTGATTCATTTAAACAGCCTGCCCTGTGCTAGGCAATGTCCTGAACTGGCAAAAACAAATAGAGGTTCTAAGGTCATATGTAGGACTGATTGGGTTTGTGGGGGTGGGGTGATGTTTGGATAAGGGCAGAGCTTTTTACAATTCATGGCAGAGAAAGGAAGGTAGAGACCTGGTGTGAGCCCAGAGGGAGCTCACACTCAGATCACATACTCAGATCCCTGCAATATTCTCTAGCTGCTGCTATTAGAGAAGAAATGTGATTGACAATAAGAGTCAAGTGACACCTCTGAAGAAAAACTCTCCACTACCAACAAGAGTCTTGCTGGACAAAACAATGTCAGATAAGGGACCATGAGAAAAAAAACAGGAAGGAGGAGGGAAAAATAAATTTTAAATAAAAGGAGGGGACAGCGCAAGAGGAGCTGAGGCAGAGGCCTGTGGGGGAAACAGGTGTTTGAAAAATGTGTGAATGCAAGGCATCCTGAGGATGTCAGTTCTGGGGAATGGAGAGGCATTAAAGCTGAGGGTAGAATGAGGGATGAGGAGGGAGGGATAGGTCAGATAAACATCTATGAAACAAAACCCCCACCACAGATAACAAGTACAAAAGAGCCCATTTTCTCTTCTTGAGAAAGACAAAGAGAATTTTAAGTAGGATTAAGTCCTGGTAGCTTTCAGAACGCAGCAGCTCTCAGAAGCAATAATAACTACATAAATAGCTAAGTGGATGGTAGGAATTACCTCACTTGGAATTTGGCCAGCATATCAAAAGTTAGCACTACAATCACATCTTTCTGAAAGCTTTCCTGAGATTCTAGGGGGGGAAGTCATCTTAGAAAACTGTCTGAACGGAATTAATGTTAGGAAGAGGATGCTCCTCACTGCTTGAAGATGTTCTGTCTCCCGAAAATTAATAAGACAGAAGCCCTACCCTGCTGGGAAGCACTCTCTTATCCATGTAAATATACTGCCAGCATTGCCCCCAGTGGAAGCAAATAAGTACAATCACAGATTACAATGGCCTAATGTAAAATCCTACTCAACAAATAAAACTATAAATGATGTTCCAAATGCAGAGGAAAAGGGCCTTGTAGACATCTTGTTCCCAGAGAGCTCCTTTTCCTGAGTATAAGTGGTTAAGCATGGACTTTTCCAGATAAATTCACAATTATATCAACCTCAGGACACCTCTTCTAATAAATAGCCTATTTTTTCTCTTAAGTGTGTATGTTTAACCACCAACATGCTACATCACTTTCCCTCCTTCCCCCAAACAGAGATGAAAGTTAAGTGTGTTTCTTAAAAGAAGAAGAAGAGGATGAGAAGGAAAAGGAGGAGGAGGAGAAGAGGAGGAGGAGGAGGAGGAGGAGGAGGAGGAGGAGGAGGAGGAGGAGGAGGAGGAGGAGGAGGAAGAAAGGAGGACAAGGACCAGGAGGAGGAGGAGGAGGAGAAATTGTTAGAATTTCCCATTATTCTTTTGTTTTCCACCCAGAAACAAGTTATTTTGGGCTCTTCCACAATGGAATTTGCATGAAAATCTGTTTACTGACCCAGTTCCCTAAGGGTGCCTTTGCTTTAGCACTTGCTGCAAACACCATTTTCATTGCACTGGAAACAGTTCTAATTGGACAAATTGTTACAATTACAGCAGCACCCAAATAAATCAAAGGAATCTAACGTGGACCTGCCACCAAGTCCGAATCCTACAACAACCAGTTCAATATTTACACCTTAAATAAATGTCCAGTCAATGCCATTTGTAGATGCTACTGGTATAGTTATATACCTCATTTTCTTGGAAAATATTAGTTTGAAGAAACTGATTATTCTGCAAATAGTCTATTAAAAAGTTAGGTGATTGTTTATAGCTAACTTCCTACAGTTACATATACACATATATGAGTTCATTCATACATATACATGGTAGTTCATCCACTTCACGATCTGGTATGGTTTCATTACTACAGTGTAAACTGCAGCATTTGAACTTGTAGGGGCCAAACAATACTAGTCAGAACTCAGAAGCACCGTGTAAAAATATGTCTCAATGAAAAATACATGTTCCTCTTTGGTAAACTCTCATCACAAATCTTCTACCAACTCACCTCTCTTTATGTTCCATTATTCCCTAGTTTTCATCCTCTTCTCCAACATCTGAACCTCTTTGGTGTTTGCACACCTCCATGCCTGTGACCTGCAGACACACTTTCTTCTTCAACTTGGATGCATTTTCCCACATCTTTCTTATTATCAAATACCTCTTCCACAAAGCTTTGGATTTTACCACTTGAATTTACAGTTATATGTTTTCTGAACTTCCTTAATACCCAAGTCCAAATTTAGCATTTGATCATGGAATCTTCCCTCTGGTTAAGTATATATTTGCATGTATCTTTTCCCTCACCAAATTCCATCCTTTAGAGGTAATATCACCCTCCCCAGCCCCACTATTCTGTTTTGTTTAGTTTTGTTTTTTGTTTTTCCTGACTCCTTCCTTTGAGGCTTCTGCCATCATTCCCTGCCTTTTCTCAGTCTCCTATGAAAATGACATCTCTGTTTTCATCTCTAATCTCCAAACTTCTTGCTTATGACTCCCTAATTTGAATTTTTAGTGAACTCTCTGTAAGGTCCCAGACTTTCTGCTGCCACCTGCTGGGCAGTTCCACAGGGAGAACTAAATTCAAACCAGTTTCCAAACATCTACAATTCATTCAGCTGTTTTCTCTGCTAACTAATCACATCACCATTTTTCTAGACTTCCCTGATAGAAGTCTAATGTTCAGAACCACCAGCACTTACCATTCCCACCCTAGGGCTAATCACCCACGATGTACCATAAAGATCACCTACTAGAGCATATATTCTGGGTGTCCTATCCCACACCCACTCTCCTGGGCAGAGATCACCCATTGCAGGACTCCTGGGTGAGTCCTTCCTGATCTGCTCCTTCCCACCCCCCAAATCTTCCTCACACTTCTGCCAGAAACAGCTTCTTAAAATTATTTTTGAAATATTTATATATTGCTCAGGTATCTGAGTATTTCTCTGGATGAAAAGCCCCAAGTTATTCTTTCTTACAGGTAGGATAAAGCCCAAACACCTTCACTCTAGAACTTCTAGGGAAAACAAACAAACAAAAAGCCTTCAAGACCATTCATGACCTATTTCTTTAGCTTTACCTGTCATTAATCTCCCTTTCAATCAGGACTCACTCTAGCTTTCAGAACTGTTTTATCACTTTTCTTTGAACACGAGACTCCTTCTGGCTCTGGATCCTGGAATGTGCTGCTCTCATGTCTTCACATGGTAACAAGGACTCAACTATCACCTCTTAGACCACCTTTGGAGTGCAGAAAATGATACCACCCTCTCTCCCAGTTCTATCTAGTCTCTTTTCATGTTTATTTTATTTCTCCTAAGCACATCTCAGCATCTGGAAGTGTACGTTTACATATTTAGTGTCTGTCTCCTCACATTCAAACGCAATCCCCATGAGCACAAAACTTGTTTCTCTTCACTCACCTCTACCCCTGAACAGAACCTGGCACACAGGAAGCCTGAAGTCAGATTCCTTCTCTGTTTGACACCAATTTTCACATCTTCATCTTCTCTCTGATTACATGTCTCCTCTAGCATTTAGCTATGACCTCTTTCATTTGAACAGCTATTTCTAAAAGGAGTGAGGTAGAGGAAATGGACATATCAAAACATGCAGGAGAGTGGCGAGGTGAAGGAGAGAATGGTTTAATAAAACACATGTTCAGGTTTTGCAGTTTTTTGTGTAGAGAATTTATGTGTTGCTATGGTTTAGATGTGAGGTGTCCCCCAAAAGCTCATGCGTGAGACAATGCAAGAAAGCTTAGAGGTGAACTGACTGGGTTATGAGAACCTTAATGCAATCAATGTGTTAATCCACACTAGATGGTAACTCTGGGCAGGTAGGTGGGGAGGAGATGGGTTCCTAGTGGCGTGATATCTGTCGACTAAGATCTCTGAAATCATGAGCCCCCAAAATAAACTTCCTCCTTTAATTGTTCTTGTCAGTCCTTTACGTTGTAGCAGTGAAAAACCACATTGAAACACGCTTCTTTTTTACAATTTTCCCTTTAGTTTCATGCTTTTTTATCCTACTATAAATAATATTCTTTATCATTTTCAATGTGTTAAGTTCTAACACATATATTATAGATAGATGTTTACATTGATCTCACATCCATAACCTGGCTAAATTTACTTCTGATTGCTAAGTAATTCTTAAAATCTCATAGTTGCTTTCTATGTACACAATCATGTTCTCTGCAAATAAATACAGTTTCATTGTAACATTAAAAATGGACAGTGTCATTATTATTTTTAAGCAGGAGCAATAGAAAATTAAAGTATCAAAATTTCATAGCTGCTCTAGGATTGCTGCTATGCTTGGATAGAAAATAACAGCCTTACATCAGAGGGGGTGTGGATAAAAACAGTGGAAACCACTGTTCTATAGCAACTTATGGTCCATCATCCTCACTACATTTTGAACTCCTAGAGAGCAATACCACATCTTATTTATGTGTTTATAGCCCATCAAACCTAACAGAGTTCTTTCTCCAAAGTCAACACTTAATAATGCTACTCGAATAGAACTGAAATACTCCAGAGCTGCACATGTGGAGTATGTTCAGTAAACACTTGTTGATAACAGTGAGAACCAGTAAGAAAATCTGAGCTTGCTGAACCACCAGCTCACACTCTGCTTTGCTGGGAAACGATTATGAGAGGGCACAAGGGAGCAGAAGACACTCTCTTCATCATTCATACTAGAAAAAAATTTCATTCTCCAGGTAATGCTAAAACAAATGTACTGAGGAAAATATTGAAGAGGCTACCTGTGCATTTCTTTATATGACTGTTCCTTTTTCCATGGGATCCTAACTTGCATCCAAAATTCTCCTCCCAAAATTCTGCAAACCACACATTTCTTCGATTATTGGCAAGTGTTCGGCTTCTAAAATATCGATCAAATCCTGTTTGAAAGAAAAAAAGGTATGTTTTTAATATTCTTTCCAAATCAAAACTAGATACTGTCAGGATGTTTAAATAAATTAGATTGGGATTGATGCATGAAAAATTTTTATCTGAATATAACACATAAGGGAGAGCTAGTAGCCCAGTTGTAAAGGATTCCCTATGGCAAAGGCCAAGGAGGATCAGTGGGCAGTATTTTCATCCCTACCCTTAGCAGCTGGCTCCAAGTATCAGTACAACAGGAAAGCCTGCTGCTGTTGTCATCCTTATCACCTCTCCCACTACTCTACATTTCCTGGGGCCACAACCAGTGGATCATGAATGTTCCAGACCCAACTTAGACTTTTAAAATTCTTTCTCCTCTCTCCTCACCCTCTCCTAGCATGGATCGATGTTCCAGAGTTTCCTATGTCTCTACCCATTTCAAAATATATCTCTCCTACATGGTCCATGTTCAGTCAATTGAGTAAAGCAATCAGTGCTAATGGGATCTTATGGAGTCACAGGAAAGTGTGCTGAAGTGTTAGTTTGGTCAGGTGACCACCTCACGGAAGGCAGACCACCTGTAAATAATGCTTCCCTCCCAAGGATCATGATGAGAGTAGGAATTTTAGTCACAGTCATCAAGGCCATTTGGAAAGATATTTGGGAGACAGACTCTATTTCAAGGATGCTCAAAATCATTCCTGTTGGATTTATTTATCCATAGAGTCTAACTAGCAATTTGTATCTTTTTTTTTTCTTTTAATGAATCAAACACTTTCCCTCAACATACTATAACCCTCATATATTCCCATGAAAATATGCAAACTTAAAAGTGTAATCACTAGCATGGAATCATCTAAGGATAACTGGTTCTGCTTCTTAAAAAAAAGAAGATAAAAATAAAATATAATGGGTACTGTTTTGTTCAAAGAAAAATACCTAGTGGTTAATGTTATCCATTAGAAACCAATCTAACAGCTACAGTAACTGTGAAGCTACTGTATCGACAATTCTGCTCTAAGAGCTAAACATTCTACTCAGAGTCATCAATAATGGGCACATTTCACTGTATTCTAATGCTCTGCTTTGTCTTTGTGTTTTGATTCAATTGGAATAAAAGGAATGCTCTGTGGTGCATCCTTACCATCAATTGATGCTCTTTTGGGCAAAATTGTCACAGCCCCTTCTGCGATCTCCTCCTGCTGATAAACAGGTGCTATTTTGGATCCCCAGCTATCTGAGCCAATCCACAGAAAATGCCCACTTTGGTTTAATTTTTTGGCCGCTTCCAATATCCTCCTGTAGGAATACAAGGAAATAAATATACCACTTTTATCAAGAAACACTACAATTATGGAGATTACAAGACTAGTATTATAGTTTGAATGTGTCCCCCAAATTTCAGGCATTGGAAGCTAATGATTTGAAGGTAGGGTTTGTGGGAGGTAATCAGAGTTATATGAGGTCATGATGGTATGGCTCGTAAGATGGCATTATGGGATTTATAAGGAAAAGAAGAGAGAGTCAAACAAGAAGCTTCTTTGTCTTGCTACATAATGGCCTCCCCCATGTTATGACCCAACAGGAAGGCCCACAGCAGATTTCACACAGATGCTTGTGTCATTCTCTTAGACTTCCAGAACCAAGAGCTAAATAAACCTCTTTTCTTTATAAACTACCCAATCTGTGGTATGCAGAAATAGCAACAGAAAGTTAAGAAAACCAGTCTGATGAAGCTAAATACGCTCAGGAGGTCAATGTTAAACAATTAGTCAATCATTCTAATTGTGTGAGTCTTATCATCTCCTAAAGAAAATATAGCAGAGACTTTAACTCCAGCACATGTGTTAATTAGCCTTATCTTCAACCCCATTCCCATTGCTCTTATCATCCTTATTTATCTCATCTCATTCAGTTCCAGGCTTTACTCTATGGGAATTTAAGATGTAGAAACTATGATTTTGTCGTTTCTTAATGCAGAGTAATACTCCATTGTGTATAAATGCCACATTTTTTTTATCCATTCATCTATTGAAGGGCATCTAGGTTGGTTCCACAATCTTGCTATCGTGAATTGTGCTGCTATGAACATCGATGCAGCAGTGTCCCTGTAGCATGCTCTTTTTAAGTCTTTAGGGAATAGACCGAGAAGGGGAATAGCTGGGTCAAATGGTGGTTCCATTCCCAACTTTCCAAGAAATCTCCATACTGCTTTCCAAATTGGCTGCACCATTTTGCAGTCCCACCAACAATGAACAAGTGTACCCTTTTCCCCACATCCTCTCCAGCACTTGTTGTTGTTGGACTTCATGATGGCTGCCAATCTTACTGGAGTGAGATGGTTGATATATTAAGAAAGATGTAATGTTTTGAAAGACCAACAATAAAAAAATTAAGAGTTAAAAAAAAAAAAAAAAGAAACTAGAAGCTTGTTGTCTGTAGCAAAAGGCAGCCTGTAATTAAAAGAGAACTTGACAATTCCTGTGAAATCCCAGTTTTGACACTGAACATAAAATATGGCATCCCCAAATCCAAATATGAAAAAAATATGGAGCATAAATCTGATTCTTCATACAAAAGAAAAGTAACCAGCACCTGATGTCATCCTCATTGGCAAACATAATCACTGCTCGAGCATTAGGTGTTTCTAGCAGGCGTTTGATAATTTTTTCAAATTCTCCAGGTCTTGGTTCACGTGGAATTTTCTGTGACTGAGCAATGCAAACACCGCCTAATGGGGAAAAAAAGAGGTAATTCAGAAAGAGTGTGTGTTTAATTAAACCTTAATGATGCCAACTACTTTATAAAAGCATATGATTCAGTATAAGATGCTGTTTCTCAAAACACAAATCATTTACCTATTAAAAGTAATTATGCTTGTATTATAATATGTGCATCAAATAAGGAGTATTAATTACTTAATCATATATGAATTTGAGTTTTTTCTCCAAATGTAAACATTATTTTTGTGGATGTACATAAGAAAACCAAGGTGTTTATGATGCATGATAAGAGTCAAGGAGTGGAAGGGAGAGGGTTGTTTATGTTTACTCAACAGAAAGTCAAAGGACAGGTGACTGAATTAATAAAAAGTCTGAGTATGTTTTATAGGTGAGACCCCTATTAAGTATCAAGGTCCTTTTGCTACTTTTCTTTATTAGTAGACCTCACTGAAAGTTAATTTCATTTTACTGCTAATAGTATTGCAGCAAGATTCTCATGCATCAGTGTTATGATGTGTTATGAGACAACTAGTCTCCAAGGCTCTCTGAGACACAGACAAGTGGCATCTTGTCTGCCAACACCAGAGACAACACCAGAGAATCAAAGTGGCAGACATCCCATCCAAACTGAAAGAAAGGGAGGGAGGAAGGAAGAGAGAAAGAGGAAGAGAAAAAAGGAAGGGAAGAAAAAGAAGGAACTTTTCTTTGGGTCTTTTTTCTAAGGCAATGAGAAGCCAAAGAGAAAACTTTTGAAGACCTCTCTTCCTCTGGAGGGAAAGAGGTTTCTCCAACTACCATGGAACAGAGAGAAAGCATACTCTGATATTAGAAAAGAAAGCAATACTAGCATAGGTTTCTACTGCATTATGGTTTAAATAGGATTTTTTTTTTAGTCAGTCAAGAATTAAATCACCATTTATATCATTGTTTCAGTGGGCAAAGATATTTTTACTTCCAAACAATTGACAGTATATTTAGTCACCCAACATTGCTGAATGCCATTACACAATGAATTGGACTTAACACTGAACAGTCCAGTCCAGTCCAGACCAGGAGATGCCATCCAGTCTGGGAGATAAGTGTTTCATAAGTAATCTTGGATATGTGGTAAAGCATAGAATTAACAGAGTATGCTATGCAATGGGAACACCAGAAGGAATTACAAAAAAAAAAAAGTCTGAATAAGCTAGATTTTAAAAAGGAAACACACATCCATATAAAAACAGGACACTCATGGTAGAGCCCAAGGTAGGCAAAAACCTGATTACAACCTGTGGTAGAAACTGGTTGGAGTTGAGGTTAGAAAGAATAATCAGCTCCAGATTAAGAATGACTTTTTAGTCATGCCAGATGCTATAGATTGAATATTCATATGTTGAAACTTAATCTTCACTGTGACTGGGAGGGAATTGGGTCATAAGAGTAAAATCCTCATGAATGGGATCGGTTCCCTATCAAAAAGAGCCCAGAAAGCTCCCTTGCACTGGCTGGCATGTGAGGACACAGCAAAAAGGCAGCTCTCCATGAACAAGAAAACAAATCTCTATCAGAATCCAACCGCACTGGCACCTAATTATGGACTTCCAGCCTCCAGAACCAGGAGAGATAAATTCCTGTTGTTATATGCCACCCACTCCATGATCATTTGTTACAGTGTCCTGAATGAACTAAGACATTAAATAATATAGGCTTTATTTTAAAAACAATAATAACAATAATAGCCAGGCTTGGTGGTGCAAACCTGTAATCCCAGTGGCTAGGGAGGCTGAAGCAGGAGGATTTTGAGTTCAAAGCCAGCCTCAGCAAAAACAAGGATCTTAGCAACTCAGTGAGACCCTGTCTCTAAATAAAATACAAAAAATAGGGCTGGGATGTGGCTCAGCAGTTGAGTGTCCCTGAGTTCAATCTTTAGTACGAGAAGAGAGAGAGAGAGAGAGAGAGAGAGAGAGAGAGAGAGAGAGAGAGAGAGAGGGAAAGAGAAAGAGAGAAAGAAACTATTAAAAGGTCATAAGCAAGAGAATTACATACTGGACTTCATGCTTTAGAGAGAAACTGAGTTGGCTATATACAAGAAGAGTCTGGCAGCTGACATTGGATCCCCAGCGTGCATGATCAGACTTAATGTATATGGCAGTAATATATGACTTCCAGTGCTACATTACTAAAAGCTTATTTCTTAAAATAAGTTTGAGAGCATTCAAAAGTATTTCTATAATGGAACTACTCTTACTTACAATATTGCTCTTTAGGCATAGGAATTGCTCATAACCCACAGATTGAGCCATGCTGTAGTGAACTAGCATACCATTAATAGTTGGGATGATTAATTCATTCCTTCAGTAAATATTTATTGAGTATCCAGTATCTGCCTGGGACTGCATGAGAGCTATGCATGCAATGGTGAATAAAATGGACTTGGTGTCTACCTTCATAAAGCTTAGAAATATTGTGTAAATCAGGCTTACTGCAAACAAAACTGTAACAATTATTACATGGTTATGAATTAAGAAAAGCCCAATAAGAAGAAGCAAGGAAACTTAATTTAGATTGAAAAATATTCAGGAAAAGTTACCCAAAAGTGATGTAATTTAGCTGAGGTCGAAAGGATAGAAGAATGGTAGAGAACAGAATTGGAAAGGTCAGGAAAGAAAGTTAGATCCAGCAGAATTAATGAATGGAGAGGAGAGAAGTATAAGAAAAAGGTAAAA